>NC_080166.1:110644696-110944696 GCF_950295315.1 Erinaceus europaeus
TTCCACCTCTAATATCTCCATTAAGATATGATGCTCTCAGGCTTAATAATCATTTTCATAAAGGTTTGATAGAGAGAAGGAGAATATAAGAATCTGGTAAACATGCTCCATGATTCATACTCTGCCTAATAAACTAGTATTCAAAATTACTTCCAAATCATGTTTTTTCAGTTTTGATTTAGACACAGTGTAATAATTAACTCAAAGACTGCATTATTCTTTGTATATGTTTTCAAATGGCAAGTATTTAAGATATGACCACCCAGTTAGATACCCCTTGTTGCAGCTCATGAGATAACTCACCTCGGAAGATGTCTATCTTGTCATGTGCATGGCTCAGGTTTGAGCCCCCTGGCACACCACATGAGAGTATTTTCACATTGGGGGAAGTTTTATTGCTATGATGTCTCTCCTTCTCTCTGGAAATCAGTCTTTTATTTGAGAAAGTCAACCTAGAGTGGTGAAATCACATCTGCACCAGGCTCTTGCTACTCCCCCCTCCCACCAAATATCTCAACTTATCTGCATACTACTCACTTATTCTTTCTTCCTTTCTGTGATCATCAAGGAATGTCAAATCTCTTAGGTGAAGTTGTTAGATCACCCCAACTCTAACTTTCAAATCAAAGTTGACACAGTTCACTAGGCATTCTTGAGGAGAGATCAGGCTAGGGTAGCAGAAAAAGCATCCAGTACTGAGGAGGTATGAAGTTAATCTTATCATGCCATCCCTGAAAAAGAGTTCAGAGTCAACAGGAATAGCTTAAGATCTCAGGCTAGAGAATAATGGAAAGTAGTACTCGAAGTAAAGGAAAGTCTAGATCATAAATTTGTAATTTATGAGATAGGCTGCAAGAGAGACTTGGAATGTTCCCAAGCCAAGGAATGACTTGATTAAACTTTCATTTTAGAAAGACAAAAAAAAAAATGACATGAGGTTGAGAGTTCACCTACAGAGACATGACAATAATCCAGAAGAGAAATGATAATGACTGGATTCAGACATTGACAGAATTGGAAGAAATGGTAAGATTCAATAAAATATAATGGTGACAAAATATCTGGGTCCCTCAGAGACTGTAGAGGTGGATTCATGTTTGAGGAAGTGTCTAGGAATAAAGCAGAGGTAGAGAAGAAGTTTAAAATGAGTCCTCACTTTTGACCTGAGCACTTTTATATAAGGTGGTTCTTGTAATACAATATATGCAAGAAAAGTGATGAGTTCAGCTTTGAAATGTTGAATTTGGTTTATCTTTTGCCCTTCCCATTAGAGAAAAGCTCTCCCTTAATTACTACACACTTAGTTCTATGCTAAATATCCTATATGTATCAACTTCATCTTCAGAGGACTCATAAGAATGACTATCCTCAGTTTACTTATATAAAAAAAAAGGTACTGAGTGAAAATCTTGCTAATGAGTATAGAACTAATAAAGGACTAAGCAAGGACTCAAATTCAAGGAACTGAAATATGTGCTGATCCTATATTGCATGATACTGATAGAACAGAGTCTGTATAACCTATGAAACATTGTTAGTAGTTGAAGCTGTGGGGTGTGAGATTAGAAATTAAGAGTATAGGTAGTAGACAGCAGAAGTCCATGGGAAATCCCCAAGGAACACCAATATTTACGATATAGGCTATAAATTGGTGGCCTCCATTTTCCAAGGTAGTTTGAACAGTACGGTATTTGTTTTCAAAACTTTCAGCTTTTGAGAAGTGATAAAACATGCTTTGCTCTTCCTCATAGTCCCCGGGGCCCCTGCTAACCACCCAGCCCTTTACACCTGTATATCTCCTTCTGGATCCAATTTGGTTTCTGGTGAAAATTAGAGTTGCAAACCCTAAAAAATGGAGAAAGAAAAACCTATATAGGAAAGGTAAATTGATAGACGGTGAAAATAAAGAAGGGTTAGGAAGACGTGGCTTCATAAAATTGAAAAAAAGGAGAGTTTCAGGAAAATGGCAGATGTTAGCTATATTAAATGCCACAGATGGTCAAGAAAGATGAGGAGAGAAAAATGTGGCAATGTGGGAGTCAATTATAAGCTTGGTAAAAGGTATTGATATGTGTAGGCAGGAAAGAAAGTTATATTATAGTAGAGAGAATAATGAAAGAGTATTAAGGAAGTGGTATTAGATAGTTTAGGAGCTTTAAGGAAGTGTATATGACTGAGGGAAAGAGTAATTAACTACTAGGACATGGATGATCTGAAGTGAGCTTTAGCTCTTAGAATGGCAAATATTTGAGAGCGTTTATATGCTTCAGAAAAACAGTCACAAGATTCATCAGCTAAGAATAGGAGAGAGAGCGAGAGCAGATAGTGAGTTCAAGAGTGATGTTTAAAAGTGATACTGTACTCTTGGCATTGCCTATGTCTTGAGACATAGAAGTGAAATAGACAAACTTCTCATGGGAATTTCATTTAAATTTTTCATATCTTTATGTATTTATTATATAGAGACAGCCAGAAATCGAGAGGGGGGAAAGAAATAGAGAAGGAGAGAGACAGAGAGACACCTGCAACAATGTTTCGCCACTCACAAAATTCTCCCCCTGCAGGTGGGGACTGTGGGCCGAAACCTGCATCCTTGTGCATTATAACATGTGCACCCAATCAGGTGTGTCTCCACCCAGCCCCAGGAATTTCATTTTGTAGGAGAAAGCCAATAAAGAAGAGATAAATTAACCAAAGTAGTTTTATTTAATTATTTTTTTCCTTCTTATTGTAAGGTGGTATTATATAAGGTATTCGGTTACTTTCTTTCTGAGTACTGACCTTTGAGTTGAGATTTGAATGAAAGCAGAAGCTAGTCCCAGGCATTCTGGGGAAGAACATTCACATAGAATAAATAGTATGTGCATTTAGGGTGGCATGAGTTTTCATTATTGGGAGACAGTATAGGGAATCAAGTTGAAAGGCACCTAGAGTCAACATAAGAGAGTTAGAGTTTTATTTAAGATGTGATAGGTGACTAAGGGAGGGGTTTAAACAGAGGAGTGATGGCAGCTCTAGGCAAGGTGAGATGAGTCCCAGCATAATGTACAGGAATGAAGCTAGACCAGGAGTGCCTTCAACTCTTCTACTTACCTGAGGGAAAGAAGGAAATAACAGGGGAAATGAAGATATTTCTAGGTTGTGTTGAAGAAAAGTAGGTACTTGAAGGAGTTTGTAATTAAGGGCCTCAATTTTCATAATGAATCTAGATGCAGGAACATGTACTGAATGTTAATGAGGAAATTTTGGAGTACAGGATCACATTAGGCTAAAATGACTGCCATTGTAAAATACTATTAACTGGGTGGCTTAAACAATAGAATTTTATTTTCTCACAGTTATGGATACTGAAAGCCAAGGTCCCAGAAATTTTGGTTTCTGGTAAGAACTGTTCTTAGAGACCACAGTCTTAATTTTGTCCTCACAAGATGAAGAGAGAACATTGAGTCTCTTTGTCTTGTCATAATGACTTCAGTCATGTCTGATTAGAGGCCCAAAATGAGATCCTTCAGCTCTTATTTAAATTTTTCATCACATTTTCACAGGATTTGATGCCAAATATAGTTATATTAGGGTTTAGGGCTCCAACATGTGAATTTTGATGAGACACAAATAGTTCATAAAAACATAGGCAAGGAAATGGAGGAGTATATAACAATTTTGGGTTTTTGGGGAGGGATGAAATTTGTGAGCCCTGTTTTAAATGAGTCGGTGCAGGAAACCAGAAAACAACCTCAAGTTGAAGAAATTTAAATACCAGTGATTATAAGCATGAGGTAAATACACAAAAATTAACATGAGTGCATCATTTAGAATTTTTCCCCAAAATGAAGAACAGCTGAATTTAACTATAGTCCTTTTAGGAAAATCCCCATATCTTGAATGTTAGAGATACATTAGTGATATTTACTACTGACACTGCAGCTACATGGCATTGAAAATGGACAAATGACTTAATAATGTTTTTGAAAAAAAATTAAAATTGGAACTCTATACTCTTCAAGTTTGATACTTGATTCCTTCAGGGTAAAATTAGTTCATAGATTCTTCATTTAGTTTCAATTCCCAGGAATCCATAAATAACTCTAAAATGACTGTTGTTTCTCTATGTGATTTTTTTTAAATGGATATACCTTTTATGTAGAATTTTCTTACATCTAGATTGAAAGAGGGTGGCCTTGTTTTTTCCTTCTATCCTTTAGAACTCCATTTTGGTGTCATGTCCATGGTGTTCCATTAATCAGTGCTGCTGGGGTTGATAAGTAGATGAATAAATAATAATCAATTACCACTTTGACTCTACCAGGTATTTATCTGCTCAGTTGCACTATTTACACTTTATAAAAATATTTGCTGATTGAGGACCTTGCTGATGTGAATAATACGACTGCTTTATTTCCAAAGTTCTCCTGATTCATCAATGCAGCAAGCAGCTCAGGGCTCTGTGTGGGTTTCCATTGCAAATTATTACAGAAGTGGCATATATGAGCAGACTGAGAGGCAAAATAGATGCAGGAAAAGTGGAAATCACCAAGGAAAATGACTGAAGGGAAAATCAATGTGAGGTGAAAGGTCAACAAGCCTCCTGCTGTTAGTCTGTCAAAATGTATTTAATGGGTTCATTGGATATTTTTCACATTTTAAAAACTGACATGAGAAAGGACTACCCTGTAATAACTTTTTATATTTCACAAGGCAGCTAAAATTTTTTATTGTTTAGATAATTTTACTGCCGATTTTATACTTGCATTCATACCCCACTATTTGTGTCATTAGCAGACTAGTAAGAACAAAACAAGATAGTTATCACCCAAGTAGTTAATTCTGTATTAACAGTTATATTAGTTTATGAAAGTACAATTTAAGATATACTCATTAAAATTAAGCTAGTGTATCAAATATGGAGCAGGCTGTGTTTAAAGACTGAGTTTCAGAGTCCTACTTTATTGTATTTTAGGAAAGACATATTCTCTTTTCTGCTATCTGTAAAATTAGATTTACCTTCAGTACTTCCTTCACTGCCTAAGAAAGAGTAGGAGATACAAAGATTAACTTATTCTCAGTAGTAGATTTTCATAAGTAACTTTAATTTTTCCTTTTTTCATTCTTCAATATAGAGACCAGATCACTGCTCAGTTCTGGCATATGGTGGTGCTAGGGCTGGAAGGCAGGCCCACTAAGACCTCAGGCATGCACATCTGGTGTACTACCTATCACCTCAGCCTTTCATTCTTTTTTTAAAATTCATATATATATATATGGAAAGAGGAAGAAGAGACACATAAGTATTGTTCTACCATCTGTAGAGCTCCCCATATGGTATCAGGAATTAAATCTGGGACTCCATACAATACACACTTCCTGTCAGGTGAGCTATTTCTCAGTCCTAGACAAGGGATTTTTAAAAGTCTCTCAGAGTGAACTCATTTATGTACTGTATCTTTAATTTTGTGTATTGTAGTAACTTGATGAGTAGTCTTAATTTTTAAATATTTTCTGAACAATTCATTACCAGCTCAAATTTATGCATTTTTTCTAATATTTTTAATCAAAGTACCTTTAGGTATCTTAGAAGTATTAACTCAGTGAATTACACCTGTAAAATTCCTTTACCTTTATTATATAACATAGCCAGAGGAGTGATATTCCATCAGATTTACAGCATGCCTACACTTTACTTACCATGTGCCCAAAGTGCACATGCTTAAGAAATCCATGACAAGAGCCTAAAGTAGAGTAATGAAAAGAATTGGTAAATAAATGGTCATGGACACCAGTTAACTATGGACAGTGTAGGACTCTTGATGCCAAAGTATCTGTACTGCAAAATGTAATATCATCCAAACAGAGACACCTTACAGAATGGGAGAAGATATTAATACAACATATTTCAGGTAAAGTATAGTAACCAAAATTTAAAAAGTCAGTAAACTTAGCACAAAAACATTAAAAAAAATGCCTTGAAGACATGGTCAGAAACTTCACTGAGGAAAAGATCCAGAGGGTCAGCAGATACATGAGAAAGTTTTCAAAAGTCATTGTTTGTTAGAGAAATGCAAATAAAGATGAGATACTTCTTACACCTATGAGAAAGTCATAAATTTGAAATGACAGTAATAACAAATGTTGAAGAAGATGTGAGGGAAAAGGGACACTTCTACATTGCTGGTAGGAGTGCAAATTGACCCAGCCCTTGTAGAAAACAATTTGGAGATTTCTCAGAATACTAGAAACAGTAGACCCACCCTATGACCCAGACATTTCTTTCATGGGGGTTCACCCAAAAGAATCAAAATCACCTATCAGAATATCCATGTTTATACAGCACGATTTGTAATCACCCAAACACAAAAGCAACCCAGATGTCCAACAACAGATCAGTAGTTTAAAAAAAAAAAGTGGTATATATATACATGATGCAATACTACTCAGCTGTTAGAAACAATGAAATCATCTTCTTTTGCATCATCTTGGATGGGACTTGAATACATCATGTTAAGTGAGATAAGTAAAAAATACCAAATGATCTCACTTATAGCCAAGACTTACTAAACAGGGACAAGGAAGAAGAACTCAAAAGTAAAACATGGACTGGGCGTGATGTATTACATCAGAGAAAAAGACTCTGGGGAAGGAAGGCCTGAAGAGAACATGGGGTCCTAGTGCATGAATGATGTAAAAGGAGCTAGGTTTGGGGTGAGAGTGTCTTGTAGAGAACTTTTATGTGGAGATGAAAAACTATACCTACATGTCAGTGAATGCACTGTGAACCATTAACCTTCCCATAAAAATGCTACCGTGATGCTAGTAGGACTTCCCTGGGCAGATGACCCCACCAATGTGTCCTGGAGCCTCACTTCCCCAGAGCCCTGCCCCACTAAGGAAAGAGAGAGACAGGCTGGGCATATGGATTGACCTGCCAAACACCCATGTTTAGCAGGGAAGCAATTACAGAAGCCAGAACTTCCACCTTCTGCAACCCATAATGTCCCTTAGTCCATGCTCCCAGAGAGATAAAGAATAGGGAAGCTACCAAGGGAGGGGATGGGATATAGAGTTCTGGTGGTGGGAATTGTGTGGAATTGTACCCCTCTTATCCTGTGGTTTTTGTTAGTGTTTCCTTTTTATAAATAAAAATTATTATAAAAGATTTTTTTAAAAAAGGAATTTAGGCATTTTTCAGAGGGAGTTCTATACTATAAAATTGACATTAAAACTATTTAAACTTTAATGACTATCAAAATGTAAAAGGATATTTGGGGTCCATTTAATATGAAATTCATTTTGGATTTTTCTTTCTCTTTTTTATTTCATTATTGGGGACTTAATTATTTACCGTGGATAGTAAAATACAACAGTTTGTACATGCATAACATTTCAACGTAACAATAAGACCCCCACTAGGTCCTCCTTTGCCATCATGTTAACCACCACCACCACCCCACACACACACACCAGAGTCTTTTACTTCAGTGCCATACAACAACTCCAGTCCAGGTTTTGCTTAGTGTTTTCCCTTCTGATCTTGTTTATCAACTTCTTCTTCTTTTTAAAAAATATTTTCCTTTATTTATTATTGGATAGAGACAGAGACATTGAGAGGGGAGGAGGAGAGAGACAGAGAGTCACCTACAGTCCTGCTTCACCACTTGTGAAGGTTTCCCCCTGCAGGTGGGGAGGAGGGAGTTGAACCTGGGTCCTTGTGTGCTGGACTATGTGTGTTTAACCAGGTGCACCACTGTCTGGCCCTGTTTTTCAACTTCTTCCTATGAGTGAGATCATCCCATATTCATCCTTCTGTTTCTGACTTATCTTACTTAACATGACTCCTTCCAGCTCCATTCAAGATGGTGTGAAGAAAGTGAAATCACCATTTTTAATAGCTCAGTCATTTTAAATTTTTCATAAATCACAATATAAAAAGTGCAATAGAACACTACATCAAGAACACAATATACTTTTCAATTCAGTTGTATGGTCATTGACCCTAGTAAAGAATATTGAACAATATACTACTCTAGTATAAAACTATAACAGGCTCTTGGCGAGAGGATCTCGGTACTGATGTCAGCAATCTTGGCTTGGGCTCCCTTTGAGATGACTGTATGCTAATAATTTGAGAATGTGAATCCTCAAAACAGAAAAGAGGAACTAAAGAACGTGAAGGGGAGTCGGGTGGTAGTGCAGTGGGTTGAGCAAAGGTGGCATGAAGTGCAAGGTCTGTCATAAGGATCCTGGTTAGAGCCCCTGGCTCCCCACCTTCAGTGGAGTCGCTTCACAGGTGGTGAAGCAGGCCTGCCGGTAGGAAAGTTAATATTAAAAAATGCCTGTTAGACTTCATCTCTGATTAAGGCCTAATTTTCAGAGGAATCTTACAAAATGGAGATCAGTAATTTTCCTTTATGGATGAAACAGAGAAACACTGTTCTATTGGCTCTTGGAAGACAGTGGTCAGACTAAATTGAGTCTAAATTCCCAATGAGCACCAATGTGAACCTGTGTTCCAAAGAACTGGATAGAATGGAAGTGGAATGTATAATCTAAGGTGAAGGGTTTTCAAATTGCATAAGCAGAGCCTGTCAAAACTTGTGCAGACCAGGTTCCAGACGTCATCAGGATGCCGGCCAGGCTTCCCTGGACTGAAGACCCCACCAGTGTGTCCTGGAGCTCCGCTACCCCAGAGACCCACCCTACTAGGGAAAGAGAGAGACAGACTGGGAGTATGGACCCACCAGTCAATGCCCATGTTCAGCGGGGAAGCAATTACAGAAGCCAGACCTTCCACCTTCTACAACCTACAATGACCCTGGGTCCATGCTCCCAGAGGGATAGAGAGTGGGGAAGCTATCAGGGGAGGGGATGGGATATGGAGATTGGATGGTGGGAATTGTGTGGAGTTGTACCCCTCCTACCCTATGGTTTTGTTAATTTATCCTTTCTTAAATAAAAAAAACTTGTGCAGAATTGGTGAATTATACATGTCACAGGTCCAAGATGGGCTGAGGGAATAAGCAATGGGTGTTTGATACATTGACTTTTTGAAAAATACAATAAAAACTATGAAGTTGCACTCCAGAAAAAATCAGTATGCACACATACACTCATATACACACATACAAAATGTACACATTTCAGGTAATTAGTTCCATATGCCAAGTAATAGAAACCTCTGTCAAATGTGTTCATTTATTTACAGATGACTTTGATACTATGGTATTCAGATGGGAAATTACACAGTTATCCTCAAGAAAAAAGATGGACTGTCTTTAAATATTTTCTTTTTTTTCTCTATAAAGTGTTTTGTTTCTAAATATTTTATTTTATTATTTTAATTGCACCAGGATTATTATTGGGTCTCACTGTCTTCATAATAAATCCTCCACTTCTGGCAGCTTTCTTTCTTTCTTTCTTTCTTTCTTTCTTTCTTTCTTTCTTTCTTTCTTTCTTTCTCCCTTCTCTTTCTCTCTTTATTTCTTCCTTCCTTTCTTTTTTTATGGATAGAGAGAGAAACTGAGAGGGAGGCGAGGATAGATAGGCAGAAAGAAAGGGAGACATCTATAGCATTGCTCCAGTGCTCATAAAGCTTCCCACCTGCAGGTGAAGACCAGGAATTTCAATCCAGGTCTTTGCACATAATAACATGTGCTCTACCAGGTGTGCCACAGACCAGCTCCTGTATTCTATTGAATATCTGGTAACATTCAATTCACTTCAAGATCAATTATTTTCTCCTTAACAATCAATGTGAATGAATTATGGGTTCATTTGGAGTCACTAGTTGTAGCAGTGATTTGTACCTTTGTGTTAACAACTATATTACAAGCCACCAACCCCCTAAGAAAATGATAAAATAAATAGCTAAGTAAAATAATGGGCCAGGAAGTGGCTCCACAGTGGAGGAAAAAAAAAAAACAAAAAGAAGAAGGACATATCTGGAGGTATGGTAAGAAAGCAGAACCCACCTTGGAACAAACAATTATCTGAGATTGCAAACTCTGACTTAGAAACTTTCTAAATATGACTAAGCATACCAAGAACAAAAATAACTTAATCTCTGACTCTTATTTTAGCAACAATAATTACTGTAGATGCTGGGACCAGTAAGAAGGAGTTTACATGTTTAATTATCATGCATCAGTGTTGTTTCATACAAGAGTCTTCATCGGAGCTCTTTGTTCAGTCAACTACTACAATCAGATGTGGGAGGGAAAATGTGTAAATAAATCAGTCCAAGATCATAGAATTAAAAATGCATCTGAAACTATTTGGCTTACTAAGAAATGAAACAAACGACTCCACATTCACCCATATCTAAATAACACATTAATTTTCAAGATGAAAAATCCCATTAAAGTCTCAGATAAAACAAAGTGGAAATAGAACATGAAGGAAGCTAGAATGAAAACAATACATCAGTCAATAAATAAAATAAAATAAAAGCTATAAAGGAATTACTGGATCTCCTCTAGAGACTCCCACTGGATGCCTGATTAAAAAAAAAAATTAAGAGAGAACAAGCTCTCTGACATAAAATCTAGATTTGAGTATAGATTTGTTGTGATATTTTCTCTTTTTGCATCTTTTGCTATGGGTAGGAATACTGAAAATTTGAAGAAACAAAAGTAAATTAACCACTGTATGTGTAACTTTACAGATCACCAGAGAGAATATTGGGATTGCTGTCCAAAATCCTGTACTAGTTCCAGATGTATACTAGAATGTCAAAATTTGTATATCTAAAACCATGCACATCTCTGGAAACTCATTCATCCTACATCATCTTTATAGTCACTTTTAAAATGGTAGCATAGGGGTGATAGCATAATGGTTATGCAAACAAACTCTCATGCCTGAGGTTCCAAAGTCCCATGTTCAATCTCCCTGCACCACTTTAAGCCAGAGATGAGCAGTACTCTGTTGTTTCTCTCTTCATCTCTTTCAAAAATAAAATAATTTTTTTTCTTTAAGAAAGGATTAATTAACAAAACCATAGGGTAGGAGGGGTACAACTCCACACAATTCCCACCACCCAATCTCCATATCCCACCCCTTCCCCCGATAGCTTTCCCATTCTCTATCCCTCTGGGAGCATGGACCCAGGGTCGTTGTGGGTTGCAGAAGGTGGAAGGTCTGGCTTCTGTAATTGCTTCCCCGCTGAACATGGGCGTTGACTGGTCGGTCCATACTCCCAGTCTGCCTCTCTCTTTCCCTAGTAGGGTGGGTCTCTGGGGAAGCTGAGCTCCAGGACACATAAAATAAATATTTTTTAAATGGAAGCTAGCTCTTCATAACCTTTGAGGATGCATTCTGAGGATCCTCTTGCCTCCTACTGTCTTAATATCCTTTGAGAACTGAAACTTATAGAACTGTAGGGTTCTGGTGGTGGAGGAGGAATGTACAGTAATCCTAGATGTAATGTCATCACAAGATTCTTGGAAACTGTTACTTTAATTGAGATGAAGTATAGCAAGACCAAATTTACAATAATATCATTGATACAAGCAAACAATAAGTTGCCGCGACATTCAACTTGACCTCCCTGGGCTAGGGACCTCACTGATATATTCTGGAATCCCACCACCCCAGAGCCCTACCCCACTATCGAAAGACAGAAACAGGCTGGGAGTATGGATCAACCTGACAATGCCCATGTCCAGCAGAGAAGCAATTACAGAAGCCAGATCTCCCACCTTCTGCACCCATTACAGATCTTTGGTCCATACTCCCAGAGGGATAAAAAACAGGGAACCTTCCAATGGAGGGGATGGGATATGGTACTCTGGTTTGGGAATTTTACCCCTCTTATCTTACAATCTTGTTGACTATTATAAATCACTAAAAAAAAAAAAAGAAGTTAAAAAATAAGAAAACACACACACATAAAAGTTGCCATGGCACTGAATAATTTTCATGTTTTTTTTTTATTCTAGGTTTGTTGAGCTTCTTAAATATGTGGCTTTGTAGTTTTTTAATTTATAATTTTGTAATATTTTCATTATCTAGGGTCTCCAGTTGTGTTTTATATACTAAAAAAATTTTAAAATTCTCCATAACACACTCATTTTCTTTCTTTTTAAAAAATATTTATTTATTTCCTTTTGTTGTCCTTGTTGTTTTATTATTGTAGTCATTATTGATGTCATTGTTGTTGGATAGGACATAGAGAAATGGAGAGAGGAGGGGAAGACAGAGAGGGGGGAGAAAAAGACACCTGCAGACCTGCTTCACTGCAGGTGAAGCGACTTCCCTGCGGGTGGGGAGCTGGGGGCTCGAACTGGGATCCTTAAGCCGGCCCTTGTGCTTTGTGCCACCTGCGCTTAACCCACTGCACTACCGCCTGACTCCCTACTAATTTTCAGGATCTTTGTCTCCTTGTGCATAAGAGATATCAATGTTTCTTTTCCCCTTAAGTCTCTCTCACAATGTCTTGGTTACATAATACAAGGAGTTTGTGTCCTCCATGGTTTTATAACACTATCTCTGCTCTTAATAGATATTGATAGTACTACATATTTTCCCACCGATTAGTCAACAAAACTTCATTCTTCCCAATTCTAGAACTATTTTTCTCCCAATAAATTTGGTTTTCCAGGTCTAGGACAAGTGGTGTCAGTAGGAACAGTGGCATCAACTGATATTATGAAGTACAGTAAAGTTATAACTTTTTAATAACTAAGAAATGGTATATAATACCTCTCAGCAACTAACATTCCTTATTTTGAAGGATCCCTATTGTATTTGGACTTCTAGACAAAATTTTTATATTGATTAAATGAGATTTGAATTTTGCAATAATGAATAATCTCTCCCACATTATCTTGCTTGCTATTATAGAAGAAAAAAAAAAAGACCTTGCAGCTTTTCTGTCTACTAAATTTTAATTGACAAGAATAATTACTTATGGAAAGGCATCTTAAATAATCATGTCATAGGACTAGCCAAATTAGGAAAAAGTTCTTTTTGCTTAACCTTTGTGTAGATTATATTTACTAATTACAGTTGGCCTACATTGCAGAACGTTTTAAGAAAAAATTGCAAGTCTTTCTTTTAATCAGTGTGAAAGTTCTTGTATGAATGCTGCTTATTACACTATTAAATCTTCATTTTCTGAACACACACAGGACTAAACCCATTTTAGATGTACCTTTACTAAGAAGTTGAATTAAATTCTTTTAAAAGGTGTTTTTATTAATATGTTTGATTTTTTTTAATTGTTGGCAAATTCAAAGTTAGTGTTAGTCACAATTATTAATGCATTAAACAAATATATAAATGTTGTGTAAAAATTCTATTTACTTCATTTTTCTATTACCTTATGTTTTATTTAACTGTTTCTTCCAATATGCATTAATGGGGAGATGTTTTTAATGGTATAGTAGATTCAGTCATTACAAACTAATGTTTTAGGTCAAAAGTTTCCATTAAATTTCAAAACTTGTATATCTAGAGAGTATAGTATTGGCATGAAGATAGACATATAAATCAATGAAACAGAATTTAGAGTCCAGAAATAAACTCTAAGATTCATGGTCAATTAGCATTCAACAAAGGTACGGAAGGTAATTCAGTGAGAGGGAAAAAGTCTTTTCAACAAATGGCAAAAGACAATGGAATATACAAATGTAAAATAACAGACTTAATCCCTGTCTCCACATAGAAAAACTTTAAATCATCATATAGAGAAAATAAGTTAAAATGTATCAAAGTCATAAATAAAAAAGTTAAAATTATACAGATGTTGGACTAAAACATAAGAATTTTTGAGACTTTGCATCGGTCAGATTATTTTTTAATGTTACACCAAAAGCATTAGCAATGAAGTAAAAACTTGCTAGTTTCAACGTCATCTAAATATAAAACTTGTAACAATTAAGAGTTTAGAAACATCTCACAGAATGGTATATACTATTTTCAAGTCATGGATCTGATTAGGAATTTATTCTTATTTAAAGTATACATACATATGTGAAAATTATGACTCAAGAATAAGAATACAACACAATTTAAAAAGAGATCTGAGCAATAATTTTAGTAAAGAATGTTCAAGAATGCCTAATAAGTGTATGAAAAGATATACAACATAATTAATCACCAGGAAATACAAACCGAAACCACAATAACATCATTTTATACTCATTAGAAAGATTGCATCATAAAGAAAATACTGCTGAAAAGATGTCAAAAATTAAACTCCTAAATTAATGGGAATATGAAATAGTACAAACACATAAAATTAGGGCTCATTCATTGGGGTAGAATGTCTGCCATGTAGACAAATCAGGCCTGAACCGCCAACACTGGTGGAAGCTTATTGCTATGATGTCCCTCCCTATTCTCACTCCTCTCTCTCTGAATTAAAAATATGATTCCACTGGTGTAAATGTTCATGAATAAGACCCTGTACCAATAAATAAAAATGAATCCTTTTGGCCTATTTATTCACTAAAAATGTCAAAATATGTGTTTAAAGCAACATAATATATAAAGTGTTAAATTTGCATAATTTACCAAATATTCAAAGCAACATAATTTACAGTAGAAAATAAAATAGAAATCATCCAAAAGTTCATGAGTTGAATTCAGAAACAAAATATGACCTATTTGTATAATGAAGTCAATAGAATAGAATGAACTTTTGACATCTGATTTAGTAGGGGTAGCGCAGAGTTTATGATAACTGTAAGAAGTTAGACTAGCGATGACAGTGGGGATGAATCATATGTGGGCACAGAGGAATTTACTTGCATGATAAATTTTTCCAAAAATGTATAATAGTTATGCTTAAACATTTCAGTAAACTTACAAAAAATCATTGAATTACAAACTTAAAACAAATGGATTTTGTGGTATGTATTTTATACAATTCAGAAAAGCTAATTAAAGATGCCAGCCACTGTTGCCAGGGAGACTCCTTATTTGGAAATGCCTGACACTTTTACTCTTTGTCCTCTAACCATTAGTCATACCAGAGGCTGACACCCTTCCAAGCAGACCATGAGTTCTAAGACTAGTCACATGAATATGTAACTGTCACAGTCCAATAATGCTTATTTAGCGAGATTACATTTTTTTGAACCACCACATTTCTCAGCATTACAGGACATCTGTATGAACAAATTCCCCTAATTCAAACAGATAGATCAATATGTGAGTAAAGGCCCCCATCCATGGCCAACAATGGATAATCAATACGTCAGACCAATTTATCTCAAATAAGGAAAATCAGAGTGACAAGAAAGAAATGAATGATTATACTTGAATATTAGTGCTTGTCTGCCTGTTTGTTTTGATACTTTATAAATATTTATGGAAACAAGGGAATCGTTTTTACTCAGTTTGAATTTTACTAGGGATGTTTCTAGTAGCATGCTAAGAAACTGCAGTTATTGAATTAAAAAAAAAATTTTGTACATAGAAATTTTCTTTTACTCTTGTGTACATAGAAATTTTTCCCTTCTTTTTTTTAATTTATTTTTTATTTAAGAAAGGATAAATTAACAAATCCATAGGGTACAACTCCACACAATTCCCACCACCCAATCTCCATATCCCACCCCCTCCCCTGATAGCTTTCCTATTCTCTATCCCTCTGGGAGCATGGACCCAGGGTCGTTGTGGGTTGCAGAAGGTGGAAGGTCTGACTTCTGTAATTGCTTCCCCGCTGAACATGGGCGTTGACTGGTCGGTCCATACTCCCAGTCTGCCTCTCTCTTTCCCTAGTAGGGTGTGTCTCTGGGGAAGCAGAGCTCCAGGGCACATTGGTGGGGTCTTCAGTCCAGGGAAGCCTGGCTGGCATCCTGATGGCATCAGGTTCCAGATGCCAACATAGAAATTTTTGAGGTCCAAACAAAATGTGTGGGACCATAAAGGAACCTATCAAAATTCAGCATTCTGTGGATTTCCAGGCCCAAGAAAGTGGTTCAATGTAAAGGGTACATTCCTTGAGTGCATGAGGTCCCATTTTCAATCTCTGTCATCTAGTACTAGAGGGATTATGTGAGCCTACAGATGACTCAAGTTAAGGCTAGAGAGAGATCCAAATTCAGTTTTGACAATCCTGGTAGGCAAATGAGAAAGGAGGAAAGGGCAGAGAAGGTGTGAAGTTATACATTGCAAGGTGGCTTTGAGGCTGGGTAGAGTGTGGGTTTTAAAATCAGAGCAGAGCATTTATCCTTAGTTACTTGCTTAATAGCTTTGCCATCGCAGCCAAGCTCTTCATTCCGTCTACATTGCTATTATGCCAACAAGGACTAATGACAACTCCTCATTGTGTTGTTGGTGTGATTTGGGGATAATATGGCTGATGTAGATTCTGCCACACACTCAATACATAAAAAATAGTTGTTATTAGTGGAGTCCAAAAAATAAGTGATACAACCTCAAAGTGAGATATGAGTTTTTTAAAATGTAGTTTCAGTATTTAATTTGAATTATTCTTTAATAATATTTGAAATATTTCATGAAGTCTTCCTCATTTATAAATCTTAACTGGTTTTCTATAATGATTTTTTCTAAATCTTTCTTCTGTAGTTGTATTAAAGTATAGTTGGCATCCAACATCAGACAAGAAACTAATCACCAAAATATATAAAGAGCTCAGCAAACTTAGCACCAAAAAAGCAAATGACCCCATCCAAAAATGGGCAGAGGATATGAACAAAACATTCACCTCAGAGGAGATCCAAAAGGCTAACAAACATATGAAAAACTGCTCTAGGTCACTGATTATCAGAGAAATGCAAATTAAGACAACACTAAGATCCCACCTCACTCCTGTAAGAATGGCATACATCAAAAAGGACAGCAGCAACAAATGCTAGAGAGGATGTGGGGACAGAGGAACCCTTTTACATTGCTGGTGGGAATGTAAATTGGTACAGCCTCTGTGGAGAGCAGTCTGGAAAACTCTCAGAAGGCTAGACATGGACCTTCTATATGATCCAGTAATTCCTCTCCTGGGGTTATACCCCAAGGACTCCATAACACCCAACCAAAAAGAGGTGTGTACTCCTATGTTTATAGCAGCACAATTCACAATAGCTTCTTCTTCTAGCGTTTGCCTTCACAATAGCTAAAACCTGGAAGCAACCCAGGTGCCCAACACCAGATGAGTGGCTGAGAAAGCTGTGGTATATATACACAATGGAATACTATGCAGCTATCAATAACAATGAACCCACCTTCTCTGACCCATCTTGGACAGAGCTAGAAGGAATTACGTTAAGTGAACTAAGTCAGAAAGATAAAGATGAGTATGGGATGATCCCACTCATCAACAGAAGTTGAGTAAGAAGATCTGAAAGGGAAACTAAAAGCAGGACCTGACCAAATTGTAAGTAGGGCACCAAAGTAAAAACCCTGTCGGGAGGGATAGACATGCAGCTTCCTGGGCCAGTGGGGGGTGGGTGTGGGTGGGAGGGATGGGTCACAGTCTTTTGGTGGTGGGAATGGTGTTTATGTACACTCCTAGTAAAATGTAGTCATATAAATCACTAGTTAATTAATACTAGAGGGGGAAAATCAATTGTATGTCTCAAAGTTTTTCAAAACACAAACTGAATCTTTTTAATGTATAGGCTGTGTATTTGATATACGACTCTCTCAAAAGCCTAGACCAAGTAGATCAGAAGCATCCAATAGCACAGCTATATACAAGATACTGGGTACTGTACAGCAAACCCTAACAAAAGGACTTTTCAAAGTTAACCCAATTACCAAATAATGTGATAATAACATTAACTATCGATTGTCTTTTTGAACCCTAAGACAGCAGGAACCTCACATCTCCACTATAGAGCCCCTACTTCCCCCAGTCCTGGAACCCTTGGATAGGGCCCACTTTCCCATATGCTTCTCCCAATCCATATCAAATAATATTGCATCCGCCGATCACAACCTAACCAACGCAACGACTGCCACCTCTACATGCTTCACCTCAGACTGTGTCCAGAGACTTCACGTGTGGAATGACAACCCTTCAGTTTCATTACTCGGGTGAGACCTTTCCTTTCATAGTATACTCTAATTCCATCTCAGGTGGTTCACTTTCTAACAAAGTCCCAAAACCTAGATATACACCAGTTTCTGTGAGAGAGAGCATATGTTCACACGTATCAGTAAACTACTGCAAAATATATACCTGAAAGAAGAAGTACACTAGAGTTTGCAGTGAGTACCTCCCTAACACTTCCTCTCCACTATTCCAAGCTTTGTGTCCATGATTGCTCAACAATTTGTTTGGCTTTGTATGTTAACTCTCTTTTCAGTCACCAGGTTCCAGATGCCATCAGGATGCTGGCCAGGCTTCCCTGGATTGAAGACCCCACCAATGTGTCCTGGAGCTCAGCTTCCCCAGAGACCCACCCTACTAGGGAAAGAGAGAGGCAGTCTGGGAGTATGGACCGACCAGTCAACGCGCATGTTCAGCGGGGAAGCAATTACAGAAGCCAGACCTTCTACCTTCTGCAACCCACAATGACCCTGGGTCCATGCTCCCAGAGGGATAGAGAATGGGAAAGCTATCAGGGGAGGGGGTGGGATATGGAGATTGGGTGATGGGAATTGTGTGGAGTTGTACCCCTCCTACCCTATGGTTTTGTTAATTAATCCTTTCTTAAATTAAAAAATAAATAAATAAATAATAAAGTATAGTTGACATGCCATAAAATTTGCCATTTTAAGGGAATACTTTAGTGAGTTTCAGTAATTTTGTTTTATTAATTCATTTACCAGTTGAAGAATAGTTTGGTAGCTTCAACTTTGGGACTATTATGAATAATCCTAGTAGGAGAATTTGCATGCAAATTTCACAAAGAGAACTAGAACTCTTAACTCTAACATTTTCAGAAACCACTAAGCTATTTTCTAAAGTAGAGTTCTATTTTGCTTTTGCAACAATGATCACTATCCAATTTTAGAACATTTTTATCATTGCCCATAAGCTATCTTTCTTCCCTCTATTCCTATTCTTGGATTTATAAATATCCTGATCTGATTTGCCTGTTCAGAAATTTTGTGTGAATGGAATCACCTAATGTTATCTTTTTTTGCATCTGGCTCAATGTTTGTATTTGTATATGACTTTTACCCCATTAAAATCTTTATTGGGGGATTAATTATTTATGTTGAAAATAAAATAAAATAGTTTATACATGCATAACATTTCCAAATTTTCCACATAACAATTCAACCCCCACTAGATCCTCCTCTGCCATCATGTTTCAGGACCTCAACCCTTCCCCCAACCTCAGAGTCTTTTACTTTGGTGCAATACACCAACTCTAGTCCAAGTTCTGCTTAGTGTTTTCCCTTCTAATCTTGTTTTTCAACTTCTGTATATAAGTGAGATAATTCCAGTTAAAAAAATTGTCATTAATAGTTGGCTCCAAGATTGTAAGTTTATAGTGTATATACACACCCACCTCCAAAGTTCTGACTTTTTACCCTCCTACCTCCCAAAGATAAACACCACAGTTCTCACAAGTATTAGAAACTGTCTGCTTCTGCTTTTGTTTTTGATTTTTCAAGTTCATGTATATTGGATCTCTAGATTTCATGTATGAGTGAAACCATCTGGTAGTTGTCTTTCATCTTTTTACTTCTTTCATTAAGCATAATCACCTCTAGTTCCATTCATTTTGTCCCAAAGGGCAAACTATCATCTTTCTTGATTGTGAAGTAGTATCCCATAACTTCTTTAGTCAGTCATCTGATGATGGACATTTAGGCTGCTTCCACTCTTTAGCTAGTGAACAATGCAGCTATGAACATAGGGATGCATATTTCCCTTCTCATTAGTCTTTGAGTGTCCTTTCAGTAATTGCCTAAAAGTGGCATTATTGGATCATAAAGTAATTCCATTGTTATTTTTTAAGAATTCTTCCGACAATATTCTAAATGGCTATGCTTATTTATTTAGCATAATGGCTATAAAGTTCTGTTATAAACTTCTGAACTCATAGTAGTTATGGGACTTAGTTGGACCTAATAGCTCAATAGGATTTAAGTGATAAGGATTGATTTATTAATGTGTGTGGGGGGGATATGTTATATACAAGACTTGGTGTAAAGACAACCATGGATTAAGAAACCTCTAAGATTAGAGTTGAAGGAGAAACACAAAATTGCAGAGTTTAGATAATAGGTAAATGTACAGCTGAGGAAGTCGACTATTTTCTAGAGTCATGGGAATTCAGTAGATTAATTTGAGATGGAGAGATGGCATGGGATTTTACCTCACAGTCATGCCACAAGGTGGATCAAGAAAGGGAATGACTAGATGAGGAAGGGAAGAGTCAGGATGTTCTTGAAGAGTTCATGAGTGAGTTTATGAGTAACATTATAAATTGAGAAAACCATTCTCTTGCCTAACTGGTCATTCTAAACACATTTATCTCCAAATTGAAATTATTTATTATCTTTATGAAGAGTGATATAGCAGTGCTTAAAGAACTGTTCTAGTATCTACCATGAAAAGCAACTCTTTCAGCTATTTCCAGAGAGAGAGAGAAAGAGAGAGAAAATCTTCCGACTGCTATTCTGTTATGCTTTGGCCTTCCTTCTACCCTTTGTCCACTTAGCTCCTTTAGACTGGCCTGTTCTGTGTCTTTTATTCTCTTTTCATGGTCTGTCTACAATCCCCACCCACATTTTCTTTCTTTCTTTCTTTCTTTCTTTCTTTCTTTCTTTCTATCTCTTCCTTCCTTCCTTTCTTTCTCTCTTTCTTTCTAATATTTTATGTATTTTATTTTAATTAGAAACAGTGAATGTAGAGGGAAAGATATGGAGAGAGAGAGAGAGAGAGAGAGAGAGGAGAGAGAGAGAAGGACCAGAACAGTGCTCAATTCTGTCTTACAACAGTGCTCGGGATTGAACCTACGACCTCAGAACCTTGTACATAAACGACTTTTGCAGAACCATTATGCTGTCTCCCCAACTTTCTTTCTTTTTCTTTCTTTCCTTCCTTTCTTCCCTTCCTTCCTTCCTTCCTTCCTTCCTTCCTTCCTTCCTTCCTTCCTTCCTTCCTTCCTTCCTCCTCCAGGATTAGCACTGGGGCTCGGTGCCTACACTATGAATCCACTGCTCCCAGAGGCCATTCTTTTTTCCATTTTTGTTGCCCTTGTTGTTATTGCTGCTGTTGTTGGATAGGACAGAGAGAAATCAAGAGAAGAGGGGAAGACAGTGAGGTAGAGAGAAAGATAGACACCTGCAGATCTGCTTCACTGCTTCTGAAGCTATCCATGCCCAGCAGGTGGGGAGCCGGGTGCTCAAACTGGGATTCTTGAGCCTGGTGCTTCACGCTGCACACCATGTGTGCTTAACCTGCTGCATTATGGCCACCTCCACCCACCCACCCACCCACATAAATGCAACTTTTCTGTCAGTGTCCTAATTAAATACTACAAGTTTCTTTTCCTAATATTTCCCTAGAGTTACTGAATGCCTTCCTACTCTCAACATCCAAAGAATATTAAATTCACTCCACACTTTTATTCCCATGTTGGTTTGTTTAAATATGTATTTTACTCATTAAATTATGATCTTATGGGCAAGACTCACATTTTAGTTACCTTACGTTCAGTGTGGTTGATCTTTATAACCGCAGTGCCTAGCATAGAACTTTAAATTGAATTTATACAATTTAAAAGGTCATTTTATTCATTAATAGTCATGATTTTTTTGATATCTATCCTGCTAGTTCTGCAATGTATTTACCATGTAGTTTGGGGGCACTATTCTGGTTCATTTCAATTTTTGGTTAAGATGGTCTTTAAGGGAACTGACATTCAGAATAGTTTAAAATAATAGTTCAGACCTCCACTATATAATAGTGGCTGGCTATATTTTCAGCTCAGATGACACTGGAAATACTTCCAGATTCACATTGCAAAATCGTATCGACTTTTTGGTTTTAATCACGATCATATTTATCTCTTTAAGTACTATTCTTTCCTAAATGCTTCTTCCCAGATGTGCTGCATTATTAATGGAATGGAATTAAATATAGGGGTATTAAAATGAAGTTGGTTCAAAATATATTAGACTTCTCATTTTGACATATTTTATTTCTTGATATTGCTGTTTTCAATAGTGCTTATCCCTCTTTATCTTCTCATGTGTTCATATTACCTGACTAATTCATACATCTCATGATTTAGTTTGTACTTTGCTTATGATACTTCTTGTGCCTCTAATTAAGTTTCTAACATGTGACTTAATACTTTTTAAAATTTTATTTTATCAGTGATTTAATAATGATTGACAAGATTGTGGGATAAGAGGGGTACAATCCCATACAATTTCCACCAACAGAGTTCCGTGTACCATCCCCTACATAAGGTTCCCTATTCCTTATCCCTCTTGGTGAATGGACCAAAGGTATTTATGGGGTGCAGAAGGTGGAAGGTCTGTCATCTGTAATTGTTTCTCTGCTGAACATGGGAATGCACAAGCCAATCCATACCATTAGTCTGTTTCTATCTTTTCCTAGTGGGATAAGGCTCTGGGGAGGTTGAGTTCCAGGACACATTGGTGAGGTTATCTGCCTAGGGAAGTCAGGTTGGCTTCATGATAGCATTTTGCAACTTGGGGGCTGAAAGCATTAAGATATAAAGTAGAACAGTTTGTTTAATTATCAGGAACCTAAAGGTAAGAATATAGCAGATGAAATTTTGTGTCTTCATGTTGGAAGGAACTAGGAAGTCTATTTTAGGTATATTCCAAGCACCCTGTGAGTTACTCATTTTTGACTGAACCCAATGCTAGTATGCAGGTGGGCTAAAAGTGTTGTCTGAGAAGATTGTGTCATGGTTGAGGATAGGACTAGCAAGCTGGATAAGACCAAAGAGTAGCTCCCCAATATGGGGAAAGTATATAAACACTACCCCATCAGTCTGACCCAGGGCCCATGTCCATTCATATTTAGCACAGGAACCTGTGTAATCTCTGCTTCCCTGTCAGTCTGGGCTCACATTTCATGGTCACAGCTAGGAACATTCTAGGTTGCACTTATTTCAGGACCAGTCTTTCTCAAGTGTCAGAGTATAGTGATCCAGCCTCCCTTCAGAGAGTGGGGCAATTTCTACCACTGTTGTACACTTAAAGCAAGGTCTTGTAGAGGCCCACAAGAGGGTTTATGATGTTCCTGATGGAGATAACCAGTGATGGCGGAGAGACAGATGTTAGAAGTCTAGGTCCATCATATCTGTGTGGGAATCCCGGGATTCCCTGACAAGGGCCCTGGTTGATGGGATAGCCTGGTAGTGACCAAAAGAGCCACCATTACAGTGTGCCGGTTTCTTGCTCTTATCCAGCTTTTGTGTGACTCTGTATTTATCTTTCTAGCTTATCCCCGGCTGACTCCTTCTAAGTGAGTAAACTGCTATTTATCATGATCATAGATTCTTCTTTAACCTTTGTTTTAATTTTTTTTATTTATTTTCTCTTTTGTTGCCCTTGTTGTTTTTCATTGTTGTAGTTTGTTATTGTTGTCGTCGTTGTTAGATAGGACAGAAAGAAATGGAGAGAGGAGGGGAAGACAGAGAGGGGGAGAGAAAGATAGACACCTGCAGACTTGTTTCACCGCCTGTGAAGCGACTCCCCTGCAGGTGGGGAACCGGAGGATCCTTATGTCAGTCCTTGCACTTTGCGCCACGCGGCTCAACCCGCTGTGCTATCCCCAACTCTCTAACCTCTGTTTTCTGAGTAAAGCTCCAGTCACATTCCAAACTACTGTCATTATTTATTTCATAGCTGTTCAGAATTAATTTTCTAGTCACTACACTCTATCAAACTATTTATTCTAATTAGATAGTTTCCCATTGATAATGATGAACCTCAAAAGGAAGAAATTACTAAAGGACTACAGATGTCTGCTTGTGAGAATGGGAAGGGGTTAAGGACAAGAAAGAAATACATAATCTGGTGATAGATTAAAATTTTTTTTAAATGCTATATGAATTTAATCTTTATCTGAAGTTATTTTTTCTGACTTTACACTTAGCAGGGTGACCTATTAATTGGCTCACTAAATTTTTTTTGGAAAGAACTTTAAAGAAAACAAAATTATAAGATCATTTTCTTTCATCTACAATCATCTAATAGTATAATAAAAAACAATAGTCAAAAGTAGGTCCAGAATTCCATATAGATTCTTATCTGTGTCTTTTAGGATTATGATTTCTAGATATTCTATAAGCAACCCTTTTAAAACAACTACCACTTTTCCTTTATCTTCACCTAGCCCTCTGTCCTTCCCATTTTCAGTAAAACATGACACAATAAATAAAATATGCCTTATAATAACAGCACTCTGCCTCCTGTGAGCCATCTCTCCTTGTTTGTATTTTCTGAAGTAGAAAAATCATATAGATGCCGTAGGATTTAGGTTCAGTTTTTGTTGTTGTTATTGTTATTCTTGTTTCTTGGGTTTCACTGCAACACCATTTTCAGATAGAAAGAGACAGAGACAGAGAGACAAAAGGAGAGAAGCAAAGCATTACAACAATGAAGTTCCCCCAGTGTAGTAGAGCCAGGATTTGAACCTGGGTCGCATGCATAACAAAGTAGGTGCACAATCCAGATGAGCTATCTTGCAGACCTTCAGGTTTCAGTGTTAATCGTAACAGGAAGGGATCTCTGCCTGTAGAAACCGGCTAAGGAAGATGTTGAAAAACATGAAAAGTATTTATATAGAAGACATATGGAAAATAAGTGAGATATATCTTGGGGTTGCAACATAATGGGAAGTCGGTTAATTAATTTCCATATAGCATCTATAAGGTAGGTTTTACTATTATCTTCATCTAACAGATGAGACATTCTTAAATAATTTACATTAAAAAAATTCAAAGTTGTAATGGCTGTGCTACTGGAACTTTGTGGATATGTACCAGGGATGCTATGTTGCCGACCACTCTACAGTGCGTATCGGATAGTACCCACTATGAAGAATTACTCATCCCAAATCATCAATAATGCAAAAATCTAGAGATCCTGTTTCAGACACCTAATTTTAGTACCCTCAGAAGATGGGAAATTGTGATAATGGCAGTTTTACTAATGAATATT
Organism: Erinaceus europaeus; assembly: GCF_950295315.1. Lineage (NCBI taxonomy): Eukaryota > Metazoa > Chordata > Mammalia > Eulipotyphla > Erinaceidae > Erinaceus > Erinaceus europaeus. Next base: position 110,669,765 of record NC_080166.1, read on the forward strand.
CATTAAGCAGAAGGAATTCAGATTCAGGATGTCCTAGGTTTACTTAGAACTGTCCCTGTATACTATGAGTTTGCTTCTTGCCTTTGGATGCATTTTTCTGGGTTCTTCAATATTTTAAGCATTTATCTGAAGTGCAAAATTAGACCAGTCAACGCCCATGTTCAGCGGGGAAGCAATTACAGAAGCCAGACCTTCTACCTTCTGCAACCCACAATGACCCTGGGTCCATGCTCCCAGAGGGATGGAGAATGGGAGAGCTATCAGGGGAGGGGGTGGGATATGGAGATTGGGTGGTGGAAATTGTGTGGAATTGTACCCCTCCTACCCTATGGTTTTGTTAATTAATCCTTTCTTGAATAAAAATTTAAAAAAGAACCTTATTATCAAAAAAAAATTATCTTAGTATCGGCAAAAAAAAAAAAGACTTTTATCACTGATTCCTATGGCAGGCTTGGATTCCATATAGTTTATTTTGAAAAACACTTCAGAGGTCTCTCCAAGTAAATCATGTTTATCATCGTTCTGGTGGTTAGTTACTAATTGCACAAGTTATGCCATGGGTAGTTTGATGGGCAGTATAGGTAACTATCATGATCCTGAAAAGAATATTTTCCTAAGAATTGTTGAGTTTACAGAACATTTTAACTTTGTAGGTTCCATCTTGTTTGCTCAATAAAATCATTAAACACCCTGCAGATAGCACTGACCTGGATAACACTTATAATATCATTTGGTGCCAGATTCATGTGGATCAGCCTCATATGCCATAAGTGGTTAATCTGCTCTTTCCTCCATTACATTGCTCCTAATATAGCTGATCAAAGGCAAATAACTATGAGACTTATGTCAGTGTGACTTACAAAAGGAATATTATTGAATCCAGCATTATGCCTTTTTGTACTTGGCCTATTGGAATGGAAACTCTGCAAGTAGAAACTGGAGTTTTGAAGGTTACGTGCAGAGTCAAATGTGATCAGGCTCAGGGAGTGTTTAATATTAATAGTATTTCAATCAAAATTATCAGATATTCCTTTCTGATTATTTTTATAGCAGTTTGGGGCATTCAGATCAAAGAAATATGATGACAACTTGCAGCAAGTTCAGAATGAGACAATAAAAATGAGTGACTGGTTAGAGGGAAGAGGGAATCAGTTATGTGCTGGCTAAACAAGAATAAAAGAAGAAAAGGCCTATGATAAATGAAAGGTGTGTGTACCAAGCAGTAAATTTCTTAGTTGTTGATAGGCTATGAGTTAGACAGCTACCACCTCTGGAACCATATATTTTGGGTTAACTTAGCTTTCTTTTGCCCTCTCTACAATTGAATTCCCTTGCCCCGGTTGTAACTTAATTGTTCCATGAGGAATTATTTACAGCAGGTGGTAGAAGTCAAGACATTACATAAGATTTTGTGAGAATACTTTTTTCTATTTCCCAAACACTTGACACCATCCTAATGCTAATAAAAACAAGATACTTTCAGTGACAATTATAGTTCTTGCATCTTAACAATTTCATGAAATCTTAAGGGAGTTGAAAACTGAGTGACAAGTATATAGTATAAGTAACTAACTTGGAAAAAAAGAGTAAGATATTGCTATATTAATTATGCACTGTTGACTGGGGACTCCCTAATCTGACCACATCTAAAACACAAGAATTTTCAACTCCATGATCTAAGATGGGCATTACTATCAAAGACAGATTACCTAAATGAAAATAGTTTGCAGATGCAAATAAAGAAAATGTGGATGATAACCCAAAGAAAGTTAAGAGAAAAAATTATAGCATTTTAATGTTTTAGGCACATCAAAAAAAAACTTTTTACATTGTTGTATCACAGAATAAGAAATTTGGGGCAGGGGGAGGGTGAGGTAGTGGCATCTCTAATTAAGAACATATATTATAGTGTGCAAGGACCCCAGTTCAAGCCCCTGGTCCCCACCTGCAGGGGGAAAGCTTCATGAGTGGTGAAGTAGGGCAACAGGTGTTTCTTTGTCTCTCTCCTCCATCTCTCCCTCCCTTCTCAATTTCTCGCCATCTCTAGCTAATAATAAATAAACAAAATTATTTAAAAATAAATTATAACTAAAAATAAATAAAGGAATTGGGGCAACTAGTAGAAGTTTTTATAAATCTCTGACTAACATAAAAGAGAATGAGAAATAATGGGTTAGATGATGAAAGGGCTGCCAGTAAAGAGAAGTGATGGCCAATTGAAGGATCAAACTAAGACTAAATAGTTGTCTGTTATGTTCATAAATGAGATGAGACAGGACTGAAATAACTCATTTCTGACAATAATAGTCTTTAATTTTATTACACACATTGTTTTCTAATTAATTTTTTAAAGAATTTATTTATTCATGAGAAAGATAAGAGGAGAGAAAGAATCAGTCATCACTGTGGTACATGTGCTGCTGGGGATCGAACTCAGGACCTCATGCTTGAGAGTCCAGTGCCTTAGCCACTGCGCCACCTCCCGGACCACTCTAATTAATTTTTATTCATAAATTTACTAAACCTCTTCTCCTATATCTCTATTCTATTTTCTTTCTCTACTGTTTCTCTCTTAAATCATCTTCATCAACTCTTCCCTAGATTATAATAATAAGTGTTGTTTTCTCCATACTTTCTATGAGCCTGTGTTCTACCAGTATGACAGAGTTGGCCTATGACCCCTTAGTTAAACTACATTGTTGGCTCATATATGCACTTGGATAAATGCTAAGCTCCCGAACACAATACTAAAGAGCCTTGACTCATGTGCCCAGCCTGTCACACCTGTCTTATCCACTGCTGTCCTTTCCCTGGGAGGGAATATATTCATATATATATATATTCATTGTAGTCTCTGAAGGGGAAATTCTGTCCCATAAACTTATAGACTGTGTGCTATGTTTCAATTGCTTTGAGCTCTTCCTCAAACCATGTCCTCTTTGCCAAATTTTATTATTTACTCATCTAATGCAAGCTCTTTCTTAATAAATCCATTATGTTTGACCTGTTTCATCTCCTTAACTATTTATCCTCAAGTTATCAACCCAATATGGAAAAGATAAAAATAAACCACACTTATGTAGCTGAATTATGCTACTCACAACTTATTTCTTAATTAGTTATCTGCTTTCCTTAGTTCTAGGTTCTAAACTCTAATACCTATTTTTAAATGTTTATTTATTTATTCTCTTTTGTTGTCCTTGTTGTTTTATTGTTGTAGTTGTTATTGATGTCGTTGTTCTTAGGACAGAGAGAAATGGAGAGAGGAGGGGAAGACAGAGAGGGGAAGAGAAAGAGAGACATCTGCAAATGTGCTTCACCACCTGTGAAGCACCACTCCCCTGCAGATGGGGAGCCAGGGACTCAAACCAGGATCTTTATGCTGGTCCTTGTGCTTTGCACCACCTGCGCTTAATCCATTGAGCTACTGCCCAACTCCCCTAATACCTACTTTTATGACTGTGTATTGAGCATTTTATTAGAATGTACTTCTTTCCATAGTAATTATCAGATTTTTCTCACATTTAAGAAATGTGGTAATGTAATATTCTTTCTTATGAAAAACAATTATCAACTTATAAATGTTAATCTTATTTTTCTTTTGTCATGTTCTCTCCCTCCAAGACATCTGATCAAATGCAGAAAATGCCTTCTGATGTCAGACCAGTGAAAGTGTTTCTTAAATACTAAAAACTATTTTACATATCCAAAATAGGCAGCACATAATTTTATTTATAATGAACCCAGTTACATAACACTGATAATTTATATCATTCAAATAAAATTTAAACATAAAATTTTGTGTAATGCACATTTTAAAATGGCTTGTTGAGGCTGGATGGTATTGCACTTGGTAGAGCACGCACATTACTATGTACAAGGGTCTGGATTTAAGCCCTCAGTCTCTGTTTGTGGGGGAAGGGAGGGGCGAAGCTTCATGAGTGGTGAAGTAATGCTACAGGTGTCTCTCTTTCTATTTCCTTTTTGGTCTCCCTCTTTGCTCTTAAATTCTCTCAGTCTTTATCATATACATCTTCCAGGAGTAGTAGTTGACTTATTATGGAGGCACTAAGCCCCAGCAATAATCCTGGTAGCAGGCAAAATATTAATTAATTAATTAATTCAGTAAATGGCTTTCTATCCTTTGTGGAAGAATATATACTAGCCTAGTACTTTTAGTGAATGACTTAATGTACATTAAAAATGGATTAAGTATTGACAACTATAGCTTTATAGGCCCTGTAAGCACTTTGTTTTCTAGGGGCTGTTAGGTTCTTGAAAATGGGTTAATGCAGAGAATTTAGCTCCTGTTCCCAGATGAAGATGGTGATCACAGTGACAAAGAAGATGAAAAGTGGCAAGTGGTTGCTTTAAAAGGCGGAGACTTGAAAACTGATGAAGTCATGAAAATTAAAGCAGAAATAAAAGCTATAAAAGCAGATAAAGAACCAGCTTTAGCTAATGGAAGAATCATGTATCAAAAACCAGTCAACCATTCCACTGGTGAAAATATTCAGGTTTAACATCCAGTTAAGAAGAAGACAAAGGAAGATGAATTAGATAAACAAAACTCAGTTAAAAAGAACTCACAAAAGCAAATAAAAAACAGTAGTCTTCTTTCTTTTGACAATGAAAATGAATTAGTGTTTTAGACTTAGTCTTATTTAGGTATTTTAATAACATTTTTCCTATTATAGAGATGACTTCAAATTCATTATGAAAATATAGAAAAACTAGGGGGAAAATTAGCAAAATAAAAACTATCAGTACTCCTTCAACTTGAAATACCAGCTCTATAGACTTTTCCTGTTAACATCTTGTTATTTCCTGTGTGTGTGTGAGGGGGTGTATATAAAACAAAATTTGTAAATGGGTTCAGTATTGTTTCTGTAACATTTAAGTGTGAGTCTTTGGTGAATGAAAATAAGATAAATTACATAAAGATGAATTTAGTCTGATAACTGGAACCCCCAACAGTACATCATAATAATCAAAACTTTAAAATGCAATAATGTTTAGGAATTGAGCTGGCACCAGGGAGACTAAGTCCTCAAGTCAATATCTGAAAATTAGAGCTGTTCTGGGAGATGGAGTGCTAAACTGGAGAGCTGCCAACTGCTGAAAGCCCACATACAGGAGCTATGACTGAGAAAATATAGAGTTACTAAGTGATGTCAAGGAGGGAATACTGAGGAGAGCTTGTCTCATTATCCTATCTTGTACAGGCCCCATCTCTGGTTCAATCCTTTTGTTGATCTTTTCCTTCCTGTCCAGAAATCTTTTAGCCCAGAGATCCGTTTCCCTGAATGAACGTGTTTACTGTTAGAAACTCTTTGGAGTCAAGGAAGATAAAAAAAATTTTTTTGAGATGGATACTTTAAAAAAAAAATCATTTAACCAAATGGTCAACTTGCTTGAGATATGTATCACATAGTTGAACAAGGTACCTTGCAGGAATACATTCAAAACAAAAGTGTAATAATCACAGCTATTTCAGAGTTGGGAGAACCATAGATTAATAATGTCACCAGAAATTAAAATTTGTATAGAAGATATTGGACACCTTCATATTTATAATTCAGATATAGTATCTGAAGAGTGAGGAGACCTAGACGTCATCTAGTTCCAGTTGACATTTACAGGTCTCTTACAAGTGCTGTGAGCTGATCAATAGGCATGGCTGAATTGTTCAGTAAGTATCCACAGAGCTCATTATACAATAAAATGAATACATTTACCTAGATTATAAGGCTCTGAGATATTATTATTTTCCTTCTTGTTCTAGTCACACTTCTCACTACCTATCTTCTCTGTAAGAGATAGAACAATGACCTTGAAAGATGTCTATATCTTAATATACAGAAAATGTGAAAATATGGCAAAAGGACTTCGCAATATGATTAAAGAATTTGAGACAGATTATACTGAATTATTCAAGTGAACCTACTTTACCACAAGCTTATAAAAGGCAAGAAACTTAAAGTCAGAAAAGGAGACATGATGATGGAACGGGGAGGGGGTTTTTCAGATAAAATGATACTTAAAGGTGCAATGCTTTTGGCCTTGAAAATGAAGAAGCTATAAGATAAGGAATCCTTCTAGAAGACAACCTCTAGAAGATGAGAAAATAAGGAAATATATTATACCTAGATCCTCCACAACGCAGGTCAGCCAATAACTTGCTTTTAGAATTTCTGATTTTAACACTGTGAAATACGCAAGTGTTGTTCTAAGCCACTGTCTGTGAAGCCCTGCAACAGCACCAACAGAAAACTAAAACACCAACAATCTTTAATATAAATGACACTGTAAACTTTTTATCCTTTTTGGTCTTTCTCGTTCTTTCCCCATCTAGCTTCCTTTCACTTCTTTTCACTGCCTTTAATGCTTGCCAGTAATATTGAGGCTTCCAAGTCCACTGATTACTATTTGGTTCTATTGTTTTCATTAATGCTTCGCCACTTTAAGCTGACTGTTTTTTCAGACACAGAGACAGGCAGAGGGAGAATGGAAAAGGGAAAGAAACGATTGCACCAAAGCTTCCTCCAATGGGATCACACTCAACCTGGGTCATATGCATGATAAAAATGAGCCTATTTGCCACTAACTAAAACTTTCTGAACAATTTGGCAGCAACCATCACCTCACCTGGATTATTTACTGGTTGAGCTCTTTGGTTTGCAATGAGATTACCTCTTTTTTTCTAGTAATTGTGAGTGTATTAGGCAGTTCCGAATGATTACAAGAAGACAGGAACTTCTATATTGCCACACTCTTACTCTCTTTAAAAAAAAACTTTTAAACTTTATTTGTTTGATTTGATAAGACAGAGTGACATTTAGAGGGAATAGGGATAGATAAGGAGAGAGACAGAGAGATACCTACAGCACTGCTTTACCACTTGTAAAGCTTCCTCTCTGCAGGTGGAAAATAGGGGCTTGAACCCAGGTCTTTGTACACTGTAATGTGTACACTGAACTAGGTGTGCCACCACCTGGTCCTCCATATTCTTACTCTCATGATGGCCTTTCCAAAGCCAGCTGCAATATGTGTGAGTCACTGGAGATACCCATGTAAGACCAGAGAGGAACTGAAACTAGCCTATCTGTACAACAGCATGAAAGAACTAAATTCTATCAACAGCTACATGTGTAACTTGAAAGGAGGTCTTCCCTTCCTTGAGGTCAGACCATAACCTTGAGTATATAACCCATGCATGGTAGCCACATTAGAGAACTTAAGACAGATGTCCCCAGCTAAGCTACAACCAGATTCTGAACATAAATTTTCGTGTGATGTTTTCTATTTCAAGCCAGTAAATTTGGGAATAATGTGTTGCCCAGCACTAGATACCTAGTACAGGTGACTCACAAAAGACATATAACTAAGTACAAGACAGGGAAGTCTTTTTATTGTGTGAGTAGACCTCAGAGTTTAAAACGAAACCACAAAACTCCTTAGCAAGAACAGGAGAAACAGTATGTCTTAGGATCTCAGAGAATGGAACACTGCTTACAGAAGAAAATATGATCCCTGTCCTAATCATCCCTAATTTGCTAGATTCTCTCATTCTTTCTTGAGTAGCTGAATCTGTTGACTCCTCTCGTCATGCTTAGCCAATGAGATTTGATTATGCTTTTACAGTTCCCTCTGTTTCAAAATTAACTCAATACCTCTTTTTTTTTTTTTAGGCTTTTACTTGCATGTTGTTTTGGTTATCTCCTGGATATTGTAGCCTGCCTTCCCTTTGTGTTTATCAACTCCAACACTAGCAACTGATTTCCTAGGGGTGCTGTAACAAGGTACTACAAGCTAGTTTAAACAGAAACTTACAACTTTACAGTACTAGAAGCTTAAAAACCAAGATCAGGGTGCTAACAGAGTTTGGTTCATTATAAAGTCTGTAGAAGGGCCGAGTGGTGGCACACCTAGTTGAGCGCACATGTTACAGTGCTCAAAGACCCGGGTTTGAGCACCCGGTTCCCATCTGCAGGGGGGAAAATTGCAAGTGGTGAAGCAATGCTGCAGGTGCCTCTCTTTCTCTCTCCCTCTCTATCTCCCCTTCCCTCTCAATTTCTGGCTGTCTCTATCCAATACAGATAATTAAAAAAAATAATAAAAGTCTGTAGAAGTGAATCTATTCCATGTTCTCCCTTAGCAACTGGTACTTACTTGGCATTTGTTGGTATCCTTTGGCTTGTAGAAACATCACCTTGACATTTTCCTTTATCTTAACATGATGTTTGTACCCAAGTTTCTTCATCTTGTATGTTTCACTGGACCCTACTTCTATACAAACTCATTCCAACTTAGGTAATTATATTTTCAACAATTCTTATTTCAAAATAAGGTAGCATTATGAAATCCCAGGGCTTATAATTTCAACATGTAAATTTTGGGTGCTTTGAAGTTCAACCCATGATATCATCTGCTGCCACCTCTCTTTCATGATCCTAGATTACTGGTAAAAAAAAAAAAAGGGAGTGCTTTATTGATCCAACTGGTCTTTATGATCCCATTTGAGAAAGATTCTCATACAGTCACTTTCTCTTGGAGTCAAAGCTGGCATATTAACTGCTACCCTGGGGTGAAAGACCCACTTACCTGTTTTCAGATGCTGAGTCACTTAGGACTGCTTCCCTCAGTAGGGAGGTATGAATGATAGATATTCTGAAAGGAGCAATGAATTTAAAAGTTGGAGACATTCAATCTATTTTACCCCTCATAATAATTAAACAGTGATTTATAAGACTGTAAGCTAATAGGATCTATGAGATGGGCAGGCAAGTTTTCCTAAGCTTCCATTAAACCACCTATGACATTTCTATTTCCCACTTCTACTCACACCTCTCTGATTCTTAATATTCTGCAGTGATTCTCCTACTGATCCTTAAATCTTAGTTCTCTAGACCACTGATTTCAGTCCTTTCCTTGTTTGTTTCTGAACACCTTTGTTCTTGGTGATTTCATGCAAACCATACTACTATGTTAGACTACCAGATATGTTCCCATAATCTAAATAATTCTGCTGAGGACATTTATCCCACCCCTTATTGGTGTGTGTGTTCAGAGTTATTGCTGGGGCTTGAACCTGGGTCCTTACACATTGTAATGTGCACTCAACCAGGTGTGCCACCAGCTGGCCCAAAAAAAGATATTTGCACATTACACTTCAGACAAGTGGTTAATATTAGACATCTATAAAGAATTCCGACAGCTCAACTAAACAAAACGAATAACCCAATTAAAAAGTGGACAGAAGATATGAACAATTTTCTAAATAAAAAAAAAGAGAGATACACATGGCCCACAGATATGTGGAAATGTTCTAATTCACTCATCATCAGAGAAAAGCAAATCAAAACCACATTGCAGGCTTGCCTCCTACAATCTTGCCTCTCCTCCAACTGATCTGATCTTGTTACTAGCTTTGTTCCTCAAATAAAAACACCAGTGATGCCTTTTTTAAAATATCATTTATTTCTGCTCTGACTTTTATCATTCCATTTCTTCTATTGGTTTTGGGTTTTGTTTGCTTTTCTTCCTATAATTTTTTTAAGACATTCATTAGATAATTTATTTGAACTTTCTCTTATGTCCTAACATGTGCCTATTTAGCTATAAGTTTCCATCTTAGTACTGCTTTAGTGGTTTCCCAAATACTCTGGTTTCCCAAATATTCTCATATATTCCTTTTCATGTATTTACAGAAATAGTTTAATTTCCTCTAGTTGTTAAGTACAAGACTGTTAGGTCTCCATATTTTGAGACTTACTCTAGCTTTTTGTTTAGTGTTGAAGGTTAGTTTAATTCCATTGTGGTCAGAGAGGATGTTTGGAATGATTTCAACATTTTTTAATTTATTGATGCTGTCTTTGTGGTCTAATATGTGGTCAGTGCATGAGAATGTTCCATGTGGACTTAAGAACAATGTATATTCTACTTTCTTGGGTAGAAGAGCTTTAAAGATGTCCAGTAGCCTAACCTGTCCATTCCCTTCATTCAGCTCTCTCATTTCTTTATTAGTTTTCTATCTAGTTGGTCTGTCCATTTGGGAGAGTGAACTGTTCAAATCTCCCAGTATTAATGTATTGCTATCATGCCCTTTCTCAGTTCTCCCAATAACTGTTTTACATACTTTGCTGCCCTTTCACTTGCTGCATAGGTAGTGAATACTGTTATTTCCTCTTGGTTGATTGATCCCTTGAGCATTAACTAATGTCCATTCCTGTTTTTCAATACCTTGGTGATTAAAAATATATATATGAAGACATAAAACACTCAGGATAGCCAAAGCAATCCTGAGAAAAAAGAACAATAATGGAGGGACACATTATGCTTCCTGACTTCAAAACATACTACAGAGCCACTATAAAATAAAAATTTTATTATTATTATTTTATTTAAAAATAAATTTAAAAGGCCTGGTATAGGACACCCCATTATCCAGGGCCCTAGTCAGGGAATCCTTGGATTCCCACATAAATATGATGGGCCTAGATATCTAACAGATCCCTTTCTCCACCAAAACTGATCATCTCCATCAAATACAGCATCGTGGACCATCTTGTGGGCCTCTATAGGACACTGTCCTCAATATGGAACAACAGTGGCCAGGACTGCTCCACTCTCTGAAGGGAGGTTGGGTCAACATACTCTGCCACTCAAGGAAGATGGGTTCTGCAATGAGTGCAGCTTAGAATGTTCCTAGCTATGACCCTGGAAGGTAAGCTCAGACCTACAGGAATACAATAGCTATACAGGCTTTTGTGCCCCAGATCAGATCAATGAGGTTTACAGTTAATGGTATCTATATACTTTTCCCATATTTAGGAGCTACTCTATTCCCTGATCCAGCTTTCTAGTCCTGTTCCCAACTCTGACACCATCTCCTCGGATAATACCTTTAGCACACCTGCATATAAGCTGCCAGGCTAAAGCAAAATTAGTAAAGTCATGGGGCCCTTAGAATATACCTAAAATAGACTTTCTAGCTTTTTCCAAAATGGATACCCCTAATCTCATCTGCTATATTCTTACCTTTAGGTTCCTTGATTAGTAGATAATTTTCTCTGCTTTATATTTTAATACTTTTTAGCCACCAAGTTGCAGATGCTACCATGATGCCAATTTGACTTCCTTGGACAGACAACCTCACCAGTGTTTCCTGAAACCCAAACTCCCCAGAGCCCTACCCCACTGGGGAAAGATAGAAACAGGCTAGTGGTATGGATCAGTCTGTCAACCCCTATGTCCAGAGGAGAAGCAATTACAGAAGCCAGAACTCCTACCTTCTGCAGCCCATAATGATCCTGAGACCATACTCCCAGAGGAATAAAGAATAGAAAAGCTATCAGTGGGATATGATATGGAGTTCTGATGGTGGGAATTGTGTGGAATCATACTCTTCTTATCCTACGGTCTTCTCAATCATTACTAAATCAATTTTTATAAAAGGACTGTTATTGCACCAAATGATACACAGACCAGTGGGATAGAATTGAGAGTCCAGCAATCAGCCCCAAACAACCTACCATCAACTAATCTTTGACCAAGGAGTTTAAAACATCAAATGGAAAACTTTTTAAAAAAATGATGCTGGGGAAATTGGGTTGAAACATGCAGAAGTATGAAACTGAGCTAGAAAATTTTATTATCCACAAAAGTTAACTCCAAATGGATGAAATATTTTGAAGTTAGACTGGAAAAAAGCAAATACTTAGATAAAAAACATAGGCAGACTCTCTTACATATAAGCATTTGCAACATCTTCCCTGATTCAAGTCCAATTACAAGGAACACAAGCAAAAATAGACCAAGGAGACTATATCAAACTGAAAAGTTTCTTCAGGGCAAAGGGAATCAGCACCATAACAAAGAAACCAAAATACAGAAATACCTTACCAAATTCAACAATAAAGAAACAACAACAACACACAATTCAAAAATGAGGGGGAAGATATAGACATAATCACTCATAGGCAGTTGAGAAACAAGATTAGAAAGGAAAACACTAAGCAGAACTTGAACTGGAATTTAGTGTATTGCACCAAAGTAAAAGACTCTGGGGTCAAGGGGAGGGTTCAGGTCCTGGAACATGATGGCAGAGGAGGACCTGGTGGGCATTGAAATGTTATGTGGAAAATGGGGAACTGTTACGCATGTACAAACTATTATTTACTGTCAACTGTAAACCTCAATAAAGAAATTTAAAAAAAAGATGAGATCCAAAGAACCAACAGACATGAAAAAAATGCTCAAAGTCACTGATGATTAAGGAAAAGCAAGAAGCCAACAGTTTACCACTTTACACCTGTGAGAATATCATACATTAGAAAAGACAAAAGCACCAATTGTTGGAGAGACGATTGGGGAAAAGGGATTCTCCTACATTGCTGTTGGGAATGCAAATTGCTCCAAGCTCTATGGTTAGCAGTCTGGAGATTCATCAGAAATCTAGAAAAGGACCTACCTGATGACCCAGAAATCCTTTTTCTAGGGATTTACCCAGGGAAATCAAAAACACATATCCAGAGAGACCTATGCACGACAATGTTCATAGCAGCATAGTTTGTAATAGCCCTAACTCGGAAGCAACTAATAAGCTAAATGACAGATGAATGGCTAAAAAAAAAAAAAAAAAAAAGTGGCACATATACACAATGGAGTGCTATTCAGCTATTAAAAATGGTGAGGTCAGCTCCTCTGCAATATTGTGGTTAGAACTCAAAGGCATCATGTTGAGTGAGACAAGCCCCAAAGAGAAAAGTGAAAACTGAATGATTTCACACATATTTACAGATATAACTTAAGAATAAAGGACAGTAAAGAAGGACACAAGGTGAAACTTGGACTGGGTATGGAGCATTGCACCAATGCAAAGTATTCTGGGGAAGGAGGAAAAGGACAGGATGGAGGGACATTGAAGAACTGGTACATCTCTTAGATGCCAATCAAGAGGAGATGAGAGGCCATGCTGTTAAACCTATTAGCCTATAATAAAATTAATAAAATTAATTAATTAAAGCCTATTCTGTTAAACCATTAACCTACAATAAAATTAAAGAAAAAAACAGTAATGATTTTCCTCACTGCTCACCTTATACTTTCAACTAGTTATCAATGCCTAATACCTCTCCTTAAATATTTCTCATCTCTCTCCCCTTTGTAGCCATTTTCACTTGTCAACACTTTAATTCAGGGCCTTCTCACTCCCCATTTAAATAATGCCAACTCTCAGTGCAGCTCTCAAAATGTGGCTTCCTAGAGTTCCCAAGTTATCTCATTATCTCATTATCTCCCTACACAAAAATCATTTAATAATCTCTGACAGATTAGGGTTACATTTGAAAAACACACAAAAATATGCCTGCTTTTCAAGATTCTGCCTACTTTTCTTATCCTTCATCTACTGCTGCATGCTGAGGAATTGTCACTGCAAGACTTTAATAAATAGCCATACTGAAAGGAGTCTGTAATAAAACAAGATCCAACCTTAGTCATTTTCAATGTCCTCCTCAGAATTTTAGGTTTAAATTTCTAATTATATTAGCATTGATTTGCATCTCTGCTGAATCCTGTCGATCAAGTGGTCACAGTCCTTGAACCACACTGTGTTATAATAGTCACTTTGCATGACTGTACCCCCATTAGAAAATAAACTAGGAGGCAGAATCCATTTTTGCTTATAGGAGCTAAGAGTTTAGTGAAGTAATTATTTATTATTAAGTGAATATTATTATTTAATTTAATTAATGCTAAGTGCAGTGAAGAAGTTGTGATTCTTTCCTTTAAGCAATCACATTGAAAGGAACATTTCATAAATAGTTATACTATGTTTATTATCTGTTACTTGCAAAGTGCTAGGGGCTGGGATGATAATATACATATTTTGATGGAGCAGAACCATTGAGAAGATTAATTCAAGACAGTGTTCAGTATCCAAATAGTAGAAAATTGTTCTCATCTCTTTGAACAAATCACTAATGCCTCTTACTGTATGTGTCTTTGCTCTCAATCTAAAAATATGTCCTTTAAGTTTTCACATGATAAACTGCTCAAGTCTCATAGTTGAGAGGAGAGGAATAATGTTCTGGTACAGGATTTGTGTTAGGGTTTGTTCACAAGGTAAAGAACTGCATTGTATGATCATGAATATCCTATCACTGGAGATACCCAAACTGAAAAACCTTCTTTGGGGAACTATTTCAGAAGTTCTTTCTATGCTGGAGAAAAAATTATAGTTGATCTTTGTGTTGTTTAGTATAAATATGGAATGCTGCTATTTGTTTTTAATAGTTAACAATCAGTCTCAACTTCAGATCTCAAGGACAGGGCAGTTTTTATAATATCATCTTACTATTTAAAGTCCAATTTTCCTAGGTTCTGTGCCAAACAATACAGGGCACACAATTTTATTTGTCCATTAAACTTCCCACTTTTTACTTTTCCTTTCCACTTTTAACCCTATTTATTTGTTAAAATAGTCCGAGTTTGCATATAGTGAGTATATAGGTATGCACTAGAGAGAGGATGAAGAGGGAAAAAATATTCTAGTCTCAATAAGGTTGAATGCCAAGAGAGATTTATTTTTATTTCTTCCAAATACTTAATCTTCCTGTAGTAGATTATGAGAGTTAACAAGGGACTTGAGTCTTGAAGCACCATTCATCTAGAAGTAGCAAGTGTAGCAAGTGCCTCCTCTCCTATAAAGGGAATGTTGTTATTTTTAGATGAGGCTTTTGCCAAGAGGATCCAGGACACAGTGAACAATGTTCAGTCTGATTAGAGACCTTATTTAAACATGTGAATGGCTGTGGTTCCTTAACATCGCTTGCAATAAGTCTACGGCAAGCCTATTCCCTTAGTGAGGGTACATTATTTAGTTCATAAATTTAAAAGATTAAAAAAAAAAAACCTTGAAAGAATATGGGCTTGTTTATTAATAACAGAACATGTAAATTTGAGATGATAATTCTATTGAATATTAGAGTATAGTTCTTGTTAAATGGGTCACGAAAGTACATTTCTGATTCAAGATCTCTTAAAGGGTTCTCACTAATATTTCTGTCCCAGCACTTCCTAGATCCAGATCTGTTCATACAGAAATCAAAGCCCAAAGACCAACCATTTAAGGAGATTATGACCCAACACCAGCTGACTCTGGAGACTCAGAATATCACAGAAACAAAACAAACTATTCCAGTTAGGAAACCATGCATTGTAAAAAACCAACCCCCTGGGTAGGTGGTGGGAGACCTTTTAAGTATGTATATGGAAGAACCTTAAGCAGAAATTCTTGTGTGACTATCATTCTCTGTCATATTTGGAGGAAGGTTCTGGAAGACTTTCTTGCTGAGCTAAATAGATGTTCAATTGGATTTTTCATCTGCATTTTCTCTCTCTTTTAGAGATTTTTCTTAGGGGCCATACGGTAAACAGTATCATCTTAGTAGTAAGCTTTATTTATTTATTTATTTATTTATTTATTTTTACTTTATGGAATAAATGTTGATTTACAAGATTGTTGTTGTCACAGGACTAATGCTCTACATGTCCCTCGAATACATGTCTACCCACCTCACCCTCCACAAAGCCAACATCTCTCACAGTGGAGGAACACATCCTTGTCCCTCACTTCTGTCACAAGCTAATCACATACACTCCCGTCACAAGCTATACACACACACACACGCACACGCACACACACACATTTTTTGATCTCTGGGATTTTATTACTCTGGAATAACTTTTTCAGATAGAAAAAGAGAGAAGGGCACAGGGAGAGCCACCTCAACACCTAAACTCCCTCCAGTGCCCTAATACTTTCTATGTGCTGTATAGGGTGGAGGGGCTAAGGACCCTCAAGCCTCTTTGGCCCATATGGCCAAGTAGGCACTCTCCCAGGTGATCTATCTTGGTAACTCAGTTTAAGTTTTAAAAGGTAGACACTTTTTCAAGTCACGATCTACTTCTTCCTTGTAGGTTTCTCATTTTTATTAATTGACCAAACTCTTGATGCTAAAATTTTAATGCAGCTTCTAAATTTAGAGCGTCAATTCCTACAAATCATTGCCCAGTAAGGCATGTTCTGAGGGTTTCTTTTTGACTGGACAGTGCTTTATTTCCCATGGTAAAGTGCCATAAAGCTTATTATTTCTCAGACATGGAACTTACAGTCAATTGGAGCTTATTAAATCATAGTGGCAAACATGGAATATTACCATGTATCTAGTTCTACTGATTCTGTTAAGAAAGAAAAGGAATTAGAACACCCTGAAATCCTCCCCAGTGACTTATAACTGTTCTGACAACCTATGGAAGGATTTCTGAAAGGATGTCTGTGACTTACCTACACAGTATTATCTGGCTCATGACAGTCATACTAAGGTTGGAGTATATAGGTGGAAGAATCCAAGAATTTGTATAGTTAATTAATATGTTCCATAAATTGTCCTCAAACTAAGAAATATTGAAACCACCTCCATGATAGGTAGTTTTCAACCATATTTATTTTCTAAAATCAGGGCTGAAACACAAATTAAGAATCTGAGTTGAATGACATGTTCCCTGTAACTGGTTCACTAAAATTTAGTTTTCTGTCTTAGATGGATTATCCTAATTGACCACTGCACCAATCTCTAATAATCTCCTAGTCTCAGTACCATCTTTGCACATGGAAAATCTTGGGCTGCTTTTGACAGTTGTAATTCTTCAGGATTATTGTTCTCAGGTCCAATCAGTAACTTTGAATCTGAATCTTCCTTTGTGATTATTGTCTCAACTAAAACCAGAGAACAGCAAATTCCTTTCGAGACCAGTTATTCCCAAAGGGAGCTTTCATGCCACTTTTCACATGTAGGCATTAAAATAAACTTCTTCCCAAGAGAATCATTTCAAAGAGAAAGTAAATTAGAAACCCTTTGAGACTTCCTTATATCTAATCAGCATATCATAGGAAAACAAATTGCATTTAGTAAATTGGCAATCACAACAAGAATGGGTAGAGCTCACTTAATTAACTCATTAGACCTGTCTATTTTTTAAAAAATGAAACTAGTTCCTGTCATCAAAATCCCAGAAATAATCATGAGCTTTACAAGATATTTCCTGTACTATTTTCCCCTGGAGTTTTAGTTATATTCCTTCAAGTGATTCAAGCACAAAAAATAAGACTGCTGCTATTAACTACAGGGAAGTGTGATGTCACCTTTGTGATCAAGGCTTCAACCGTGAAAAGTAACCGGATTGGCCAGTGAGACATAGTGTGTAATTCCTTAGAACTGGTGGCTTTCCCAGTGCTTCTTCTCTTGGTCATGCTGAAGGCCTTTGTGACATGAGCAGCAACTGCTGTGGGGTAATTATGTGTAGTTATATAAAACAGACTAATGCCAACCAAGCAAATTGTATAAAAGGACTGGTGTGTTACTTGCTAAATGTTTTGTCAAGCTGACCGTGCCCTTTATTTATCTCTAACACAACATGCTTATTCTGCCCCATGTACTGTATTCACCCTGCAAATTTATGAGGCTCTATTAATCTTCTGCCCTGCTGACTATCTTTGTTGCAAAGTGTCAGCAGACTTTTGTACCTTGCTAATGTACAAAGGGCTTCCTATGAGTAATATCAGCATTTTGCCTTTTAATTGCACATATAATTTTTAGGTCTTACAGCTAATAAGGGAATTGAGACCACAGTTCATCACTGTCTCGAATGGTACTCCAGGGGTGTGGGGACTGTAGAAGCTGAGAGAAGAATATAGCTGTTCTGGTTCTAAGCAATAGTTTCTTTCATTATTATGGTACCACCCCCACTAGAATGTTAAGGGTCTGTCACTTTTCCCATTATACAGGGTACTCTTCTGGGGCTTTATAACTCCAGTGAAAAAAATATTTCTTCTGGAACTAAGTTAACTCTAAACCCTGAAAGAACTTTTCAACTTTAGTTGCCTTATTTTGCAATTATTATGGGATTAATTTCTAGTTAAATATGTCACCTCCTGCAAGGATCCTTCTCAAGCCTAGGTGTTTTGTATTGCAGTTAATATGATAGTAGAGTTTTATTTTAATATGATGTGACTGTGCAGGAAGAAAAAATATTTTCCATTGCTTAAAAAAAAATAAGAAAAAAATATTCTCTTATTTGAAAACTTTCTGTGCTAGATCTTAGCTCCTGACTTATTTTTTATTATCTTTTGTAACAATTCCAAAGAGAGCTAACTGTGATTTTTAAAATCAAGAAACCAAATTTTATACTGATAAAATTCTAAACTTTTAAGATTTTAATGGGTGCACTTCATCTGACCTTTTTTCTATTGGATTTTTTTTTCCTAATGTAGACTTAGTTTTTAAGTACAATCAAGAAAAAAATGTTAAAATAAATTTGGGGTTAGTGTTTGCAATATGGGCATTTTGCTTTTGCATTATTAGCCTTTTGCAAACATTTTTACTATGCTTGAAAAATGTACATTATTGATGAGTGTACTTCTTACTGTGCAGAAGCCATTAGGAAAGAAATGAAAGGTCTGTGGCAAGAAGTGGATGCACAGAGAGGGCCTAGATAGAAAGAATTTTCATTTAGCTGTTCTAAGTGCCTATAATCATCCTCCCTAGACAAGACTATTTCATTTGTGCTGTCTTACAGGTACCTCTGTAATTGCTACACACCTCTTTTTGACACCTGCAAAACAGATGCTTCTGAAAATGTGATGATATGCTATAAAAAGAAAAATGTTTTAGTAATGATACTGTTAATTTAATTAAGACAGATAAATCAGACACCAAAATTTTAGAGGTGTGGGAGCAGGCAGTGGCATACCCAGTTAAGTGTACATAGTACATAGGATCAGCTTAAGGATCTGGGTTGGAGCCCCCATCTTCCCACCTGTAGAAGGATGCTTTATAAGCGGTGAAACAGGTCTGCAGATGCCTATCTTTCACTCTCCCACTTTGTCTTCCCTTCCTTTGTCAAATTCTCTGTCTTATCCCATAAAATGGAAAAAATAGCCACTAGGAGCAGTGGATTCATAGTGCCAGCATCAAGTCCAGCAATAACCCTGCATGCTAAAAAAAAAAAATTAGAAGGAGGCAATCTAGGAAATATAGCAATTCTGAATTCTTGTCGTGATTGTGATTCTGAGCATTTTTCTTTGGACTAATGTCCTTTTCTGGCTTTGATAGTAGACTCTCTGTGATTTATGAAAAAATTCTTAAACTTTTACTAGAATGGAATTTTGAGAGTTAATAAATAATTTAATTGAGTGACTACTGTGTGCTAACCACTTTCACCTAATTCTTTCATTAATTAAAATTATAGATTTTTATCTTCATGTTAATATGAGAAAGGCAGAATTGAAAAGTGTTAAGAATTTTTCTCTAGATAAGGGGTTCAAATATAAACCAACTGAATATTTATATAATTATATTTTGTTTCTTTTTTTAAAATAATTTATTTATGTGTTGGATAGAGACAGAAAAATTCAGAGGGAAGGGGGAGATGGAAAGGGCTAGAGTGGGATACCTGCATCTCTGCTTCACTGCCCACAGTTCTTTCCTGCTGCAGGTAGAGAACAGAGGCTTGAACCTGGCTCCTTGTTCATTGTAGCATATGCACTCTACTAGGTATGCCACTTCCTGGACCTGTAATTATACTGTCTTTTTAAAAAAAACCATTTTATTTATTTTATTTATTTTATTTTAATGAAAGATAAATATATATAGAGAGAGGGACAGAGGAAGAAAGAGAGATACAGACAGAGACAAGAGCATTGCTCAGTTGTGGCTTATGGTAGGGCTGGGAATTGAACCTGAGACCTCAGAGCCTCAGGCAAGAGAGTCTTTTTCATAACCATTATGCTATCTCCCCAGCCCCACTTATATTTTCTTATATCATGGAACTAAAAGTACCAAGTACAGAGATTGATAGATAGCTTGAGCTATCTTTAAAATTATGGATTTAAACATACTATTCCTATAGTTCCACCTTCACTTTTGCCTTACAGTTTATTCATTACAGTTATTAATGACTGTTGCCAGAATGAAAAGACTGAAGAAAGAATATATTTGCAAATCATATACCTGACAAAAATACATAAAGGACATTCAAAAGTTTAATGGGGAGAGGCACACAGTACAATTGAAAAATGAGCGGAAGGCCTGAACAGATATAAAAATGGTTAACAGGAACATAAAAATGTTCATCATCACTGTTTTGTTTGTTTGTTTTGCTCTTTATTTTTATTTCTTTAATTTTATTTTTTGTTTGTTTTTTATTTCTGCCAGCAAAGTAGTCGCTGGGTCTCCAAGCTATTAAGAGGACTCCACCACTCTGGACTGTCATTGTTTTTCCCTTCTCTTTCTTTGACTGATAGAAACAGAGGAAGAGAGGAGGGAGGGAGGGAGAAAGTGAGACACCTGTAGCGCGACTTTACCTCTCAGGAAGGTACCCTCAGCAGGACTTTACTGTTCAGGAAACTACTCCCTTCCCCTACCCACCGGGTAGGGGATTCAGCGTGAACCTGGGTCTTTGTGCGTAATAACATGGGAGCTGTGCCAAGTGTGACGCCTCCCACTTCTCATCACCACTCATTGGAAGAATATAGGTGGAAGCCATGCTGTATATCACCTGAAACCTGTTAGAATGGCTATTATCAAACACGAGAAGAAACAAGTGTTTGAAAGAATATGAAGAGAAGGGAACCCCTTCCTTGTACACTGGTGAGAATCTAAACTGGTACAATTATGGAAAACATGTAGATTCAGAAAAAATAAAATAACAATAGAACTATTATATGACCTATCCTACCTCTGGATATTTATCCACAGAACATGAAAACATTAATATGAAAAGTTATATGCATCCCTGTGTTCACTACAACATTATTTTTCAATTGTCAAGATATGTTGTCCATCAGTGGATGAATGGAAAAATATATATGCATTGGAACACTTCTCAGTGATTAAAAAAATTAAATGTTACCATTTTCTTCAACATGGAAAGACCTAAGAGATGTTGTGCTAAGTAAAAATCATTCTGAAAAGCACAAATAAATGATTTCACTTACATGTGAAATATAAAGAAACGAAGCAAGTAAAATAAGGCAAAAGCAAACCATTAGATACAAAAACAAATTGGTGGTTATCACAGCCTAACTGTATTGAGTGGTAGGCAAAGTGAGTAAAGGAAGACAAGCCTTTGGTGATTTTTGGAAACCAGACTTTGGAGAAATTTAGGATATAGTATTCACAGAAGTAGAATTACAACAACATATACCTGAGATGTGTAAATATCATAAACCAGTATTACCTCTATAAACGACTGCCACCTCTCCAGATTCAAAGGAGGTCTCGAAACTTTACATCAGGCTCAACCTGACGCTGTTAACTGGCTATGGAAGAATGGCAAACGCTAGAAGAAGAACCTCTATAAAAATGCACTTAAAATAACACAATACCAACTGTTTTCCAGAAACCAATATGATATGAAATTTTTCATAAGTATTTTCAACCAGGATCTGTGATATTTTCCCTTCTTTTTTTATTATCTTTATTTATTGGATAGATACCGTCAGAAATAGAGAGGGAATGGGAAGGTAGGGAGAGAGAGAGAGAGAGAGAGAAAGAGAGAGAGAGAGAAAGAGGGAGAGGGAGAGGGAGAGAGAGTGTGCGACACCTGCAACCCTACTTTATCACTCGCAAAGCTTCCCCAATGCAGGTGGGGGCCAGGGGCTTGAACCTGGGTATTTGCGGATTGTAATATGTACACTCAACTAGGTGTGCCACCACCCAGCTCTGATAATTGCAGTTTCCAGTGGAGGGAATGGGGACACAGAACTCTGGTGGTGGGAACAGTGTGAAATTGTACCCCCCGCTATTTTGTAAATCACAAATAAAAAATAAAATAAAAAATATTTTGCATAACTATTATACTGCTTCCTCTCCTACTGCATTTTTTTATTTTGAATTTCATGGATTCTCTGGGATAACACATATGAATAGTTGTCAAATAAAAGTCTGGACCTTGACACTCCTTTATGCTTGTGAGCATATCATTACACTATTCTGAATCTCAAACTCATTACCTGAGAAACGTGGCTAATAATACCTACTTCATAAAACTAAGATATGGGGGAGTCAGGCTGTAGCGCAGCGGGTTAAGCGCAGGTGGCGCAAAGCACAAGAACCGGCATAAGGATCCCGGTTTGAGCCCGGGCTCCCCACCTGCAGGGGAGTCGCTTCACAGGCGGTGAAGCAGGTCTGCAGGTGTCTATCTTTCTCTCCTTCTCTCTGTCTTCCCTCCTCTCTCCATTTCTCTCTGTCCTATCCAACAACGACAACAACAATAATAACTACAACAATAAAAAAAAAAAACAGCAAGGGCAACAAAAGGGAATAAATAAAATAAAAAATAAATATTAAAAAAAATTTTTAAAAAACTAAGATAGGAGCCAGGCAGTGGCACACTTGGTTAAGAATACAGTTACCATGCATAAGGACCCAGGTTCAAGTCCCCCAGTCTCCACCTACAGGGGGGAAGCCTCACAAGGAGTGTCTCTCTCTCTCTCCTTTCTCCCTACTTCTCTCAATATTTTGCTACCCTGGTCAAATAAAAGAAAAGGAAAAAAATCTTTTAAAAATAAGTAAAAAAAAATTAAGATTAATTTGTGGGACATTTTATAAAGCAAAAAGCAAAACCAAAGATTAAAATGAGAGTTTCAGTAAATTTAGAATAGTACATCAATGGTGTGTGTGTGTTAGTATTAACAAATTGTATTGAGAGGTAAAGGATTCAGACAATTCTTGAAAGAAGATACACAAAGGAGAAGCACATAAATGTTTAATATTATTAGTTATTAGAGAAATAAAAAAAACCATAGTGGCATTCATACCCACTACAATGGCTATAATCAAAAAGACTGACTCACTTGATGAATGTGGTAACGTTGAATTAAAATAAATAAATAACTGACAATAGCGATTGCTTGTCACGGTGAGGAGCAGCTACTCATTCATTACTGAGGGAAATGTAATCTAATACAGCCACTTTGGAAATCAGTTAAGACAGTTTCTCAAGAAGTTATATACAGAATAATGCTATGATAACTTCCCTTTTAGATAAAGACCTGAGAGATCTGAAAACTAATGTTCCTGTGATCTGGGAGGTTGCGCAGTGGATAAAGCATTGGAGTCTTATTTCTGAGTCTTGAATTTGATCCCCAGCATCACATGTGCCAGAGTGATCTCTAGTTCCTTCTCTTTTCTCTCCTCCTTTCTCTCAATATAAATAAATAAATAAATAAATAAATAAATATTTAAATATTTAAAAATAAAAATAAATAAATGAATAAAAACAGGGACTCTGGCAGTAGTGCAGAGGCTTAAGTGCACGTGGTGCAAAGCACAAGGAGCCGAGCAAGGATTCTGGTTGAGTCCCCAACTCCCCCCCTGCAGGGGAGTCGCTTCACAGGCGGTGAAGCAGGTCTGCAGGTGTCCATCTCTCTCCCCCTCTCTGTCCTCCCCTCCTCTCTCCATCTCTCTCTGTCCTATGATAGTTTCCCTTCTAAAAAAGAATGACAATAATCACTTTAACCCTACCTCAGCAAAAAATAAAACTGTTAATCATGGAAACAAAGATTTTCATGGATTATTTTATTAAATAATCAGTTTGATCAAATGAATAAGAATTTCTTTTTTTTTTTAATTCTTTTTTTTTTTCCTCCAGGGTTATTGCTGGGCTCGGTGCCTGCACCATGAATCCACCGCTCCTGGAGGCCATTTTTCCCCCTTTTTGTTGCCCTAGTTGTTGCAGCCTCGTTGCGGTTATTATTGTTGACGTTGCTTTGTTGTTGGATAGGACAGAGAGAAATGGAGAGAGGAGGGGAAGACAGAGAGGGGAGAGAAAGATAGACACCTGCAGACCTGCTTCACCGCCTGTGAAGCGACTCCCCTGCAGGTGGGGAGCCGAGGGCTCAAACCGGGATCCTTACTCTGGTCCCTGCGCTTTGCGCCACGTGCGCTTAACCCACTGCGTCACCAACTGACACCCATGAATAAGAATTTCATAGCCAACTAGGTCCTCAGAAGTTATAGTAAAAATTGGGGGTGTACTTTCAAGAGTCCTTATCAATAGTTTAAAATCTGTACTTATCTAACAATAACTCTTTTCTTCCCAATTTTAATAATACCATCCTGTGTCATTAAGAACTCATATAATTGCATAGTTCCATGCATTGTTTATCAACATTGGAAACAAGATTGTGCATTTTCAGAGCATATTAGCTACTGGAATCCTTATTGCTATATACAGAGAAAATCCTCTTGAGATTATAATAATCAATGGGTTGAATCTATAGAAAGGTTATAGATTCAGAGTCATAGACAAAGTGAGTACCTTCTGGGGAAAGTACTTTTGAAGGAAATACAAATTTATATTGACTTTTTTTCCTTTCATGATATTTAGTAAAATACCAATAATACTAAAGTACATAATTTTTTTTCCTTTGTCGCTTAGGTCAGTATCCACCTTAAAATTCTTTCAGAAAAGACTCTATTGTGGTTTTTCTAATTAGCAACTGTATTGACTTTTATTATAGAAACTGTTCTTTCACTCTTGCTAGAGAACTTCACCACTCCAGGTCCACTTAGTTTTTAGATAAAGAGAAGTAGAAACACAGGGACAGAGAGAAAGAGACCAGGGGCCTGGCAGTGGCCAATTAGGCACACATAATATGAAACACAAGGATCCGGATTCAAGTCCCCAGTTTCCTACCTGCAGGGGGTGGGGTGCTTCACAAGCAGTGAAGCAGGTCTGCTGTTGTCTTTCTATCTACCCCTCCCTTTCAATTTCTCTCTTTCCTATCACATAAAATGGAAAAAATGGCTGACAGGAACAGTGGATTCATAGTGCTGGCACTGAGCCCCACAGATAAATCCTAGAGAAGAGAGAGAGAGAGAGAGAGAGAGAGAGAGAGAGAGACTACAGCACAGACCATGACCTCCCCAGTGTCGTAAGAAGCAAGGACTAGAACCTGGGTCCAGTGCGTGCCAAAGCAGTCACCTTCCCAGGTGAGTTATTTTATCTTCCACTTAATATTTACTTATATGATTGTGTTTATTTCTCAAAGATAATGAAGACTCTGGGGTTAGAACACCCATTTCTGAATCTAGATCCCTTTCCCTCTTAGCTATATAGTTTAGACTAAGTTACCCCTACCCCCGCCGCCTACCTCAGTTTTCCTATCTATGAAAGAGTGATAAAATTGAACTACTTCAAATGACTGCTTGTGAAGAATAAGTTACATTATATAGAAGAAGCATAAAATCACCCCAAGCATCCTGTGCAAAATAATTATTTTAAAACTATCTAATAGCTTCATCTGTCATTGAGTTTTCTGCCAACTCCAGGTAGAAAATATTTTTTATTTTCCATACACTGATAGGTATAGAAAGAGATATCCCAGAACACTGCTTAGCTCTGGCTTAAACAGTCACAAGAATCAAATCCGAGGCCTCATGCTTGCAAGTGCTATGCTATCTTACTGAATTATTTCCCCAGTCCCATGTATATCTTTTCAATATATTAACTAGAGAAGTTATTTTTCACATTTTTTATTCAGAAAGTATTTTTGTGAATTACCTATTGAAAAATAAAAATTCTTGGGGATGGGTGGTGGCACACCTGGTAGAACATACACATTACCAAAAGTAAAAAATTCTAGGAGTCAGGTGGTAGTGCAGCGGGCTAAGCACAGGTGGCAGCAAAGCGCAAGGACCCACGTAAAGATCCCAGTTTGAGTCCCCGGCTCCCCACCTGCAGAGGAGTCACTTCATAAGCAGTGGAACAAGTCTGCAGGTGTCTTTCTCTCCCCCTCTCTGTCTTCCCCTCCTCTCTCTATTTTTCTCTGTCCTATCCAACAATGACATCAATAACAACAGCAATAAGAACAATAAGAACAAAACTATGGAGAAACTAAAATATATTTTAAAATCATAACTGAAGTGTGTATCCTATTAAAAATGACAAAGAGAGACATGGTTACTGAGTGGGCAGGCTCTAAAATGATCCCCATTGATAACTACCTACTGGTATTCACTCCCTTATTTAATCTCTTCTCTTTGAGTATGGACTGACTTATAGCAAGTATCATGGAATCTCACATTTGAGTTTAGATGATACAGACTATGGCTTCTGTCCTGTCTATAAATCTCACACCATTCACTTGGGAAAAAGTCAACTGCCATATTGTGAGGCAGCCCCATCAAGGTCCAAGATCTAGAGCAACCTAATCTTGAAAATGGATCTTCATGACCCATCAGGTCTGCCAATGAGACATAAGGCCAGGTATTAGCTTAACTTTACTGAATCTCATAAGAGGCTAACTTAACTACAACTGGATTTCCAGCTCTCTTAGAACTGAGATGGTAAATGTTGGTTTTGGTTTTTCAAAGAAAGTTTTTTCCCAATTCCTTTTATTGTAAAAATAGTGGTTTACAGGACAAATATTGATACATGAATACAGTTTCTTGTCCCACCTTGATGGGTGTCTCACACTATTCCCATATGAACACAAGTCTGTCTTCACCCTCATGTCCTGGGTACCTGATATCCTCTCCCCACACCCATATCACCATATCCCCATTGTCCAGAGTTTTTTGCTTTGCTTTGACACACCTCACCCAGTCCAAAATTCACCCTGTGTTTCCTGGGTTTTTTTTTTTTTTTTTTTTTTTTTTTTTGCTTTGCTTCCTAAGTACCACCATAAGCGGTTTATGCCCTTCTCCTCTGACTTATCTCACGTAACACGAGATAATAATGCTTTGATCTTTGAGCTTTAAATTCTGAGATAATTTGTTATACAGAAGTAGATAATGAAAGCAGTGCAGAAGATCATGGGATAGCATGGCTAAACATCATTTCATTTTACTGGTATTGAGAAAAAAAAAGAAAAATATCTCTGCCACAATTAAACAAAACATTGTTCTCAAAAAATTTTTTCTTAAACATTTCATTACATGGTCACAGTTTTCCAAGAATCTGTGGGATACACTTAGAAGACTGACTGACTTACTTATTTACTTAAATCAGAAGAGCCAGAATTCCAGTTTTGGCAAGAGAATAAACGTACTGTAAACTGTTAACTCCACTCCCCACTAAAATAAAGAGAGAGAGGCAGGGTGAGGAAAGAAATCAGTGTTTAGTAAACTGGTTTGTGAGCCAAATTCACCTTATATTCTTTCTTATACAGCCCCCAAGCTAAGAATTGTTTTCCGACTTATAAAGCGTTATAAAAATGAAACAAAGCAGACTATATAACAGAGTGTATTTGGACATCTGATCCTAAAATATTTACTATCTGTCCCTTTACAGAAAGTGGAATAAACCATTGCACTTCCCAGAGGACCATCAACCTCCCAAAGTCACCTGGAAGAAGTGCAGACTGTAGAATACAGTTGTTCAACACTCCAGATGGTTGACTTTTAAATGAGCCATCTTCTCCAGTTTGCGCCAAATGTTGTGTGCATTCCTCTGCACAGGAGTAAAATAATAATTATCAACTATTTCTAATTATATAAAGTTATCCAGATAGAAAATACCCAGAGAGAAGGGAAAAGCATCTTACATGACAGTGCATATATTAAATATTATTTTCAAGTGTTTATCTTGGTTTAATATTTAAATAATGTTCTAAAACATTTAGGATTTAGATAGACTGTCTATATCACAGAAGTTCAGCAATTGAAGCCAGCTGGAAATCCCCTCAGGACCTAGGTCCCTTGGGTATCATATAACTAGAGTGAACAGAAAACGTAGGAATTTTGAATTGTGAAGTCATAATTGTATTTCAGATGCATGTGGTTGCACCTTTCTAAGCTTTAGTTTTGTGGTTTTTATGGCTTTGTACGATACCTTGTAAAAATCAGTGTGGCCTCATAAATTATATATACATCATAATTTATAAATAACTACTGTTAATATACCATTCAGTGATTCAGGTTATTTAATTTGAGCATCTCAGTGTATTTTACAGATTTTATTTCTTCTTTTTTATTGCAACCAGGGTTATTGCTGAGGCATATGACCTACAATATAAACTTTCCATGCCCAGCATCCCTTTATTTATGTTTTTGATAGAAACAGAAAGAAACGGAGAGGGAAGAGGAGGAGAGAGGGAGAGACAGAAAGACTCCTGCATAAGCTCTCTCTCACAGAAACTGGTGTATATCTAGGTTTTGGGACTTTGTTAGAAAGTGAACCACCTGAGATGAAATTAGAGCTTATGTTCACACGTATCCATAAACTACTGCAAAATATATACCTGAAAGCAGAAGTACACTAGAGTTTGCAGTGAGTACCTCTCTAACACTTCCTCTCCACTATTCCAAGCTTTGGGTCCATGATTGCTCAACAATTTGTTTGGCTTCGTATGTTAACTCTCTTTTCAATTACCAGGTTCCAGATGCCATCAGGATGCTGGCCAGGCTTCCCTGGATTGAAGACCCCACCAATGTGTCCTGGAGCTCAGCTTCCCCAGAGACACACCCTACTAGGGAAAGAGAGAGGCAGACTGGGAGTATGGACCAACCAGTCAACGCCCATGTTCAGCAGGGAAGCAATTACAGAAGCCAGACCTTCTACCTTCTGCAACCCTCAATGACCCTGGGTCCATGCTCCCAGAGGGCTAGAGAATGGGAAAGCTATCAGGGGAGGGGGTGGGATATGGAGATTGGGTGGTGGGAATTGTGTGGAGTTGTACCCCTCCTACCCTATGGTTTTGTTAATTAATCCTTTCTTAAATAAAAAAAAATAAAAAAACAAAAAGACTCCTGCAGCATAATTTCACTTCTCATGAAGCATCCCTCCCGTAGGTGGGGTTGGAGACTTGTACCCAGGTCCTCAAGCATAGTTATTTGTGTACTCTATAAAGTTAGTGACTATCTGAGTCCTATTTATAGATCTTAAGGCATTAATGCTAGTTGTTTCTGTGAAAAGTGCATGAGTCCATACAATTTCATACGTGAAGATTTCATACATGAAGAAATTAAGACAACTGAGCTAGTGTATGGATGTGTATGTATACATGTTTACTATCTAATCTAGAATCTAGAAGTGCTTTGTCTTATATAGCTGAGCATGTTGAAGTTTAAAACATTTCCCTCAGGCATTTTCCATAAAGCTTAATACTACCTCACTTGTTCATATATGATCTTTCCCAGATACTGAAGACAAAGGACTAGCAAATACTCTGATCTGGATTTAAAGAAAGTTCAACAATACAGTAAAAGGTGACAAGTAAATATAAACAGAGATAGCCTACAATGCAACATTGGAATGGTTGGATACAGGTTTTCTAAATAAATTGACTTGAGAACTAGATTTTGGAGAGTTCCTCTAATTCAGCACTTGTTAGAGTGAGTTTTGTCCTAAGCTGAGACGTTTTGTGTAAATACAGATACATAATGGTGATATCTGCTATAGGCAAGTATGGTGGGGAAAGGAGGTTGGAAATAAATCCCACATACCAAATCACAGGGCCCTTAAATCCCGATTCCAATGGTCTTAAAACTTACTGAGTAAGCCTTTCTGCAATTTAAGAAGTTTAAAAATATTTTAAGCTGATTTTCCTTTTATTTCAAAATGGGAATATATTTTGTTGAGTCCTATGGGACTATTCATACACATACTTTTTTTTTCTTCTTTTTCCTCCAGGGTTATTGCCGGGCTCTGTGCCTGCACCATGAATCCACCGCTCCTGGAGGCCATTTTTCCCCCTTTTGTTGCCCTTGTTGTTGTAGCCTCGTTGTGGTTATTATTATTATCATTGTTGATGTTGTTCGTTGTTGGATAGGACAGAGAGAAATGGAGAGAGGAGGGGAAGACAGAGGGGGAGAGAAAGATAGACACCTGCAGACCTGCTTCACCGCCTGTGAAGCGACTCCCCTGCAGGTGGGGAGCCAGGGACTCGAACCGGTAGCCTTACTTTGCGCCACGTGCGCTTAACCCACTGCGCCACCGCCCGACCCCCATAAACATACTTTTATAATTAAAAAAGACTACTTTATTAAACAGGATAATGCCAGTGAACAAATGTTACTGCATCTAAAAGTACAGAAATACTGCCATGTGGCCCTGTTTGAGACCTAGGAACTCATGTTGCTTCTACATCTTCATGCTTACATTTGTAAAGTTATTTAGAACTCATAAAATAACTTCACATGTTCTGATTTAAAATCTTAAACTATTCTGGAACATATATCATCATTATACCCTCTTTAGAGTTAGAGAAATCAGAACCCAAAAAGATGCAAAAAATATTGCCCTTTGTGAATCAGGCCCTTCTCTAAACTGTAAGATGCACAGGTTACTCTCCATATAGTATTACTCACCCCCCCACCACCACCACCCCATATACAAGCTTGGAGAGGCAGATATGTAACAGAAACAGCTCCTGTGCTCCCATGTTTCTCCAAAGGCTGGATGCTCTATGCTAGTCCTTAAGCACCCAGGTGGCACCCCGTACTTTCTCTTGCTAAGCCTCTACCTCTATTGCCACAGAAAAGAATGTCTAAATAATTTTCACAAGTTCTAAAATGTCTTCTGCGTCTAACAGTGCTTCTCAAAATATGGAGGAATTATTAAATCACACCCCAGGCACCAGAATATTTAGTTGAGTGGTCTGAAGTAGAGACAGAACCTTGAGACTTCTTACTAGCTACCAGGTTAAGTTGATGCTGTTGGTCTGGAGACAATGTTGTGAGAACCACTACCCCAGAATCTCTCTTTCCCTCTCCAATAAGGTTCCCTCCCTCCATTCATCTGCTTTTGTAAGAGTTGAAAAGCCACTTTAGAAGTTAGATCTTAAGTCCTTCTAGAAGTTATATAGTTTATGTTCATACATCTCAAATTACTCAACTTTTTAAAGGAGAAAAAGAAAAAGTACTTTGTCTATAAATGTTCCACAGTCAATCATTAATGCTAGTTCTGTCATTATATCGTTTTAAAACTTTAAGTAAATAAGTGCCCAGATTTTTGTCTATAAAGGGGGTAACATACCCAGGTTAATAGCTTATACAAAGATAAAATCATACCCAAATGTTAATTAAGTTGTTTTTAGAATAATGTAGGGTTTAATGGTGGTGCACCTGGTTGAACACACACATTAAAATTTGTAAGGACCTGAGTTCAGGTCCCCAGTCTCCATCTGTAGGGGGAAAGCCTCACTGGTGGTGAAGCAGTGCTACAGGTCTCTCTTTATATCTCTCTCTCTCACTCTCTCTCTGAATCTCTCCTTCCCCTTAAATTTCTCTCTGTCCTATCAAATAAGTAAAATAGACAACAAAAAATGTATTAAAAACAAAATAAAATAATAACAGATATAAAAATTAGAAGAGATCTTTTCCTATTGTAGAAATGATTAGTTAGTAATATAAAGCTAGTTGTCTAGAAATATGCAGCAAGCAAAGGCAGGATCTGATATAGAACTCAGGCCTATTCATTCCCTGTGTAGATTTCCCTTAGGTGCACTACTCCACAACAATAACAATAGTAGATAAATACTCAGATGGGCTTTGGAGAGCCTATTATAGAACCTGACAAGAAATAAAGCAATTCATCTACTCCTCTAGGTATCTATTTCAGTGTTCCATTAGTAATAGAATTTCTCTTCTAGATGCATAATTGATAACAAAATACAAATAAAAATAGATCTTTAATCTAAGTATCTAAGTACAATACGTATTATAGTGCAGCCGTCATTCCTGCAAAACTCAGGGGTGTGATTTCATTATGCCAGGCTTCAAATTCCCTTAAAGCTCATCGAGGATTCTTTCAGCTAAGTTCATTCTGAGAGATATTTATGCTTGCATTTAGATTGTTGACTCTTTATTCTATAAGTGAGGGACTCCTTCATTTCCCAAAAATATCTTATCAAGGTTAGTATTGCACCCCCCCTTTCAAGTAACTTATTTGTAACTCCAACTCCAAGAATTATAGCAAAAGGAGACATGTGTCTGATGATGAGGCATACCAAGGATTCATAGAATAGTTTTGGTGATAAAATTGCTTTATGGTAAATGAGCTTGCTGGCTTTTAAAAACAGGAGTTTAACAATGATAGCACCGCAGATTTCATACATGAGATAGAATCCCCCACAGATAATAATGGTTACTTTTTGTAGTCCAGCAAAAAAAAAATGTAATTCTGCTTAATTCATTTAAGTAGGCATTAAATAGGTATTCACTGTACATTTATCAACTATTTAACCACTGATAGTTGAAAGATGAGGTGGGAAGAATTTCTGTCCTCAAATGATTGACAAAAGTCATATGGCAATGATTCACTATGAAATGGTTTCGGTTTTATGCTTAGACTTACATGACCAAAATTTAGTCTGTATCATATTAAACAAAATCTAGTATCTACAGGTTAGTTAGATTCAAGTCAGCCAGCTTGATTAACAAACCATTGTATCTTCCCTCTGTGATCCAAGTTCTCATAAGAATGACAGAGATGACCAACAAGACAGCTTGCGTGGAAACATACCTGTTGTTCTATGTTCATGGCTCATGTTAAAGTCTGGCCCCCACTACACTGGAGAAAGCTTCAGCACTAACGCTATGATATCTCTCTCCTTGTTCTGTCTCTGAAAAGTATTCACCTGGGAGCAGTTATGCCCTGGTGACAACCCTGCCCTTTAAAGTAAAAAAGGGGGGCTGGGGGTTGACAGAAAAAGACTAATAGTGTGACAGACATTCTGTCAAGGAAAGAGTCATGTGATTCCCAGGTATATTCAGCAATGAGAAGCATCTACATCCTCCCAACATCTGGGCTCAGAACCTAAATTCATTGAAATCTCTCAGGTTTAAGATAATATGTGCTGCATGCGTGTGTGTGTGTGTGTGTGTTTATGTGTGTTTTAGACTACTCTTTTCATTGACTTTGTCTCATAAATAGTAGGGAATAGTAGAACTGGAGTATTGCAATGTCATTGACAAAAAAAGAAAGGAAAAAAATCTAGGCACAGAACATTTTAATCAAGGTTATTTGTCTGAAATGTGCTCTCCACTTTGGGGGATTGGCTCATGAGGTAAGTAAATGTTGACAAAGTAGCTTGGAATTTAGAAAAAATGGTGAGGTTGCTTAGGTTATATAAAGTAAAAAAGATGGCCTTCATCCAAAATATCTGACCACTTTTACCTCCATGTTTGTGTTCTGTAAGAATTTGATCTTTTTGCTCAAGTGCTTATCATGGCATCTGATATTTTTATCTCATTCATTTTATTTTTTAAGTTTGTATTAGTGATTTTACATTGGTTTACAAAATACTCAGATTGTAGGGTATTTTACTCACATGTGATGCATATAAGTCACCTCATCCTCCACCAAAGTTCTGTGCAACCTCCAGTTTGCTGCTTGCCCCTTGTAACTATCTTAGTTCTGATATTATATTTGCTTTATTTGCTTATATTCCAACTATAAAATACATGGGGAAAAATAGAGGGAAAGTGCTTCAGGACCCTAACATCATTGATGTATTTGGCATTTGATTTCTTTTTTTACAAGTTTGTCAAGGTTCTAAAACTAAAACCTGGTGTTTATACAATTTTAGACCAAGAAATCAGCACAGAGTTTAGTATATCCATTACTTTTAACAGGTGTTGAACACAGAAGTCTGAAAAAAAAAACAAATATTAGGAGAAAAAAAACCCACTGAATATCTTACATATTTTTTAAGCATCATGTTCTAAATATCTTTGCCTCTTAATAGTCCACATGAAGTAAAACAGATAAAACAAAGGAAGGTAAAAGTAGCTATATAATTTTTATGCACAGGAAATAAAACTAGAAAAAATGTGCTAATGTTTTATCTTTTGATACAGTGAGGTTATAGATTATCCTTTTCATATGCTTAGCTAATTGTCTTTATTGTATAAATCTATTTATTTAACATATTTAAACTTAACAATAACTGTAAGTAGCAAAATTAACAACACATGTCCTTTTCCTTTTAACAGCTAAAAAGAATAAAGGGAGATTTGTGGCAATTACTTAGGATATTGTTTGGTTGAGCTGTTATAATAGACCTCGTCAGAGTCAGAACTAAATGGAAATGTGATGAATATATGCTAAGTCTCTTTGCAAAAAAAAAAGTGTTGCCAATGTACAGTATTTATGTTTGTACTTATTATGTCACTGAAACTAATAAACAATAATTTTATATTTCCTCAAAAACAGATTAACCTTTTCCCCTTTTACAAGGAATTTTGTAAAAGGAATTTCTACTTTAATATAGAAAATGAATAGCATTTACAAGTAAAATCACACAAACTCCTGGGGCTTATATTTTTTTAATGCTGGAAATATTTGTTGAAAGTTTTATTTCCTGTTTTTTTATATTTAATGAATGTGACTTTGCCTCCAGAGTCTCTGATTTTTATATACTTTCCAAAAGTACTTAGAGTGTCATAAGCAAGTCCGTTTTGAAATGTTTAGAACATATTAGGAATTATTACACATGACTAATACATGTAAACATTTTGCATAGAATCTACCACAAGAATTAATTTACTAAGATTAGTCAGACTTTTATGAAATTATTAAGCTAAATCTGATAAAACACAAAGGTCTTCAATATCAATCAAGGGAAGTGCTTTTATTAGTATATATATATGTATTTATTTATAATTAGAGAAAAGAAAATAGAACAAGAGCATCACTCTTGTGGCATAGATGATGCTCAGAATAGAACTCAGGACCTCATGCTTGAAAGTCCAACACTTTAGCCCTATCATCACTCCTTACCAAGAGATAAAGCAGGGTGGGGGGAGAGATAGCACAGTGGTTATTCAAAGAGACTACCATGCCACAAGGATCCAAAGCCCCGGGCTCAATTCAGCTGCTCTGCCAACAGCCAGAACCAAGCCGGGCTGTACTGCTTGGCCCTGTGAGTTTCTAAACAAGTCCTATTTATAGTCTGTGGGTTCTGAAGCAATTATTCACCATGTTCATCGGAGAACAATGTGGAAATGCTCTCTCTATATAGCCCCACCTCTAGACCACCGAGGTAGAAATCTTCTCCTCAGTTTCCCAGCCAATTCTCTGCCCCCTAATGTCAACACAGGACCTCCATGCTGCTGCTCCAGCCTCTGAGGGACAGTAGCAATGAAGACTCTCAGTTGCATTTGGTGAGCCTTAGGGGAGTCCTCTCAGCAGCCTTTTTGTTGGTGAAATAGACTGGAGTTGGCACTTTAGCCCCAGGAATCTCTCCTTAGGCTCCTCTCTGTCCATGAGCCACATGTATTTACACTCACTGTTGACTTGGTGGGTTCCCAAAGTAGTCCTAGTCTGGTCTTGTGGTCTCAGGTGATCTTCTTTGATATTCCTAGTTGACCTGAAAGTCCAACACTATACACTGTACTACCTCCTAGGCCACAGATAAAGGTTTTTGTTTGTTTGTTTGTTTGCTTACTTGCTTGCTTGTTTTTCATAGGAACTCTTTTTTTTTTTTTTACCCTAGTCGTGAGTGCTAGATTAAGGCTATATTAGGCATTGCAAGGAACACAAAACTTAATATGGAACAGACACTGTATGCAAGAAGGTTAAAGTTTAATTGAGTAAAACACTACATGAAAACACAGACATTTAAAATATGAGAGAATGATAGAGACTTCAAGAAAAGTAAGAGTAAGTGTCATAGAAATAAGAGAAGGATATAAAAAACAAAGTGGGTTTTTTGTATTTTTTCTTTTTTTTATTTATAAAAAGGAAACACTGGGAAAACCATAGGACAAGAGGAGTAACAAAACCACACAATTCTCACCACCAGAACTCCGTATCCCATCCTCTCCCTTGATAGCTTTCCATTTATTTATTTATTTATTTATTTATTTATTTATTTATTTATTTTAAAAAAGGAGACGTTAACAAAACCATAGGATAGGAGGGGTACAACTCCACACAGTTCCCACCACCAGATATCTATATCCCATCCCCTCTCCAGATAGCTTTCCCATTCTTTATCCCTCTGGGTGTATGGACCCAAGGTCATTGTGGGTTGCAGAAGGTGTATTGCACCAAAGTAAAAGACTCTGGGGTGGGTGGGGAGAGAGTACAATTCCAAAAAAGATGACAGAGAACCTAGTGGGGGGTTTATTCTTATGTGGAAAACTGAGAAATGTTAAGCATGTAAAGACTATTATATTTACTGTCGAATGTAAAACATTAATCCCCTAATAAAGAAATTTAAAAAAAGATAAAGTGTTATATGAGTTCAACTGGAGGTATAAGATTTAGTTGTCTGGAGATGGATATGACAAGTGTTACAGCTTTGAGTTGTACCTGTCATATTAGATTGTAACTACTGGCTTAACACGACTATTTCACTAGTCAATGAATAGTCATTACACTCACTCATATCCACCTCATTCATGTCTCCTTAGCTCTTAAAACAGTGAATGGAACACAGAACTGAAACATATTTTTTGTGTGTTGAATGACTAGAATGATAAAAGTACACCAACATTAAAGCACAGAATTTGGAGGAAGTGGTAAGGGTGTTGAGTTCAGGTTGCTGACTCCAACCCAACAGATTGCTCAGTTCAGTTGCACTAAGGATTAGACCAGTTAAGGAATGTGAGCAGGAGACTACTGCTAGAAGGTCTGGAATATCAGGTTTGGGGTTTGCATGCAAATAATGAACTGGCAGAACTATCTAAAGAGGGAAGGACTTCATCGGAGCTGTGGGAAAGTTTGGTGGTAAAGGATATGAAAACACATTACTGTCTGTTGCCTAAAGTCTATCCAGAATGCTATAGCAAAATAACATTGACTTGAGCATCAAACCTTTATTTCCTCCACAACTAGAGGCTAGGAAGTCTAAGATGCAAGAAAGCTCCCACTAGGTTCTCTTTTACAGAGGCATTTATTATTTTCCAAAAGCCCACCTTCTTTTTTTTTTTTCTTTCCCCCTTTTGTTGCCCTTGTTGTTATAGCCTTGTTGTGGTTATTATTGTTGTTGATGATGCTGTTCGTTGTTGGATAGTACAGAGAAATGGAGACAGGAGGGGAAGACAGAGAGGGGGAGAGAAAGACAGATACCTGCAGACCTGCTTCACCACCTGTAGGTGGGGAGCCGGACTTGAACCAGGATCCTTATGCCAGTCCTTGAGCTTTGTACCACGTGCGCTTAACCCGCTGCACTACCAACCCAACCCCCAAGGCTCACCTTCTAATGCCATCACATCAGAGGTCAGGAATGGAGCGTATGAATTTTTTACCACTTTATTGGGAGATTTAGTGGATTACATAACAGTTGTTGACACAAATACAACTTCTCTTCTCCTCATGAGAGGTGTCTACAAAACACCCTCACCTCCAACCCAGGCCCTTTTCCATTATCATGCACCAGGAGCCCAAAGCCCCTCAAACTATTCATTCCTTTCCTTCCCCAAAGTCCTTTGCTTTGGTGTGTCACATCCAGTCCAAGTTTCACTTTCTGTTTCCCTATCTGTCCTTGTTTTTTAAGTTCCACCAATGAGTGAGATCATTTGTTATTCAAACTTCTCTTTTTGACATATTATTACCATAATATGTCTTCAAATTCCATCTAAGATGAATCCAAGGAAATCATTTCATCATTTTAACACTCCCATTGTATATATACTACACATTTCTTAGCCACTCAATTATCATTAGGCATCTGGGTTGCTTCCAAATTTGGGCTCTTACAAAGTGTGCTGTTATGAACATAGGTGTGCATAGATCTCTTTAGATAAATGTTTTCCTTTCCTTTGGCTCTATCCCCAAGAAGTAATTGCCAACTTATAGGATAGGTCCTTTCTAGTATTCTAAGAAATCTCCAGACTGTTTTCCACATGGGTTTGAACCAGTTTACATTTCACCAGCAATGTTAAGAGTTCCTTTTCCCCCACAGCCTCCCCACTAGTTGATATTTCTGTCTATGTAATGTGTGACATTCTTTTTTTTTAATTTATTTTTTATTTAAGAAAGGATAAATTAACAAAACCATAGGGTAGGAGGGGTACAGCTCCACACAATTCCCACCACCCAATCTCCATATCCAATCCCCTCCCCTGATAGCTTTCCCATTCTCTATCCCTCCTTTTAAAAAAATTTTATTTATAAAATGGAAACACTAACAAGACCAAAGGATAAGTAAGAGGGGTACAATTCCACACAGTTCCCACCACCAGAACTCCCTATTCCATCTCCTCCCCTAATAGCTTTCCTATTCTTTAACTCTCATGGAGTATGGACCCAAGGTCATTATGGGATGCAGAAGGTGGAAGGTCTGGCTTCTTTAATTGCTTCCCCACTGAACATGGGCATTGACAGGTCAATCTATACTCCCAGCCTGCCTCTCTCTTTTCCTAGTGGGGTAGAGCTCTGGGGAAGCAGGGCTCCAGAGCACATTGGTGGATGGCATCATGATAGCATCTGGAACCTGGTGGATGAAAAAAGAGTTAACATATAAAGCCAAACAAATTGTTGACTAATCATGAATCGTAAGGATGGAATATTGCAGATGAAGATTTGGGGTCTCCGTTTTGGAAATATCTAGTAGGTCTATTTTAGGTATATTCCAAAGGGCCCATGACTTTACTAGTTTTTGCCTGAGCCTGACATCTGATATGCAGGTTATTGGACCCAGGTTATTGTCTGGGGAGATGATATCATGGCTGAAAAAAGGGCTAGAAAACTGGATCAAGGATCAAGACTAGCTCACAAATATGGGAAAAGTATATAAATATTGTTGACTGTAAACCCCATTGATTTTTTTTTCTGGGGCCAATATTCAGCATAAGAGCCTATGTGACCTCTGCATCCCTCTTAGAGGTCTAAATTGGCATCCCATTGTTTTTTATTACATTTCATTGATCATCAGTGACTTTGACCATTTTTTCATGTCTATTAACCCTTCGGATCTCTTCTTTGGAGAAGATTCTGCATATGTCCTCTCCTCATTTTTTCTTCTTTTTTTATCAGAGCACACTGCTCAGATCTTGCTTATGGTGGTGCAGGGGATTGAACCTGGGACTTTGGAGTCTCAGGCATGAGAGTCTTTTTGCATAACCATTGTACTATCTACCCCTGCCCTTCTCATTTTTCAATGGGGTTATTTGTTTTTTATTGCTGAATTTGGTGAGTATTTATATATTTTGATTGTTAGTCCTTTGTCTGATGTATGGCAGGTACATATATCATAGTCTGTTTTGGTAGTGTTTCCCTTTGCTCTGCAGAAGCTTTTCAATTTGATGTAGCTTGCTGGCTTATTTTTGGTTTTATTTTTCTTGCACTTGGATTTGAGTTGTCAAATATGTTTTGTCCTATTGTAGGGTCCAGAGAGACAGGATACCCAAAAGATTACTCAGAAACTATAGTTCTATAACTGAGAACCTGGAAGTGAACTTCACTGACCCTCATCACCAAAGGAGTGAATATGGGCCAAAAAAAAAGGCACTCCCTTCAGGCTCAGGGTTCTTTTAAACAAGGTTTACAAAACCTCAGGAATTTCAGATACAAAGTGATAGGTTGGAGTCAGGCAGTGGTGCTCCTGGTTAAGCTCACATAGTACAAAGGGCAAGGACCAGAAGAAGGATCCTTGTTCAAGCCCCTGGCTCCCCACCTGCAGTGGGGGATGGGAGTTGTTGCTTCTCAAGCAGTGAAATGGTCTGCAGGTGTCAATCTTTCTCTCCCCACTCTATCTTCCCCTCCCCTCTCAATTTCTCTCTGTCCTCTCTAATAAAACAAAACAAAACAAACAAAATGGTCACTAGGAGCAGTGAATTCATAGTGCTGGCACTGAGTCTCAGGGATAATCCTGAAGAAAAAAAAAAGTGATAGGTTTGGGATGGAAGCACAAAACACAATGGGGTAAATGACTAAAACTACTTAAAATGTAGGGTGTGGTAACTGAATCTAAAGATAGGCTTAAACTCAGCATATGACTGTTGTTTATTAGATTACTGATAGCCTCTTCCATAACAAAGAAATGAGATCTCCAGGCGCTTTGGCTGCCTCAGGGCTATTGCCCATTTGAAGACTATACAGATTGCTTACCAAAAAAAAAAAAAAAAGAGTCTTTCAGGAACTGAGTTACCTACATTTGATATGAATGTTCCCCAAACAGTGTTTTGAAAACTTGTATCAGAATGAATTCTGCTAATGTTTTCCTCTACTTGATTATTTCTGGCCTAATACTTAAGTCTTTGATCCATTTGACATTTACTTTTGTTTGTGGTAAAATGTGATGGTCCAATTTTAACCTTCTGTATGCTCCAACTTAATTTTTTCCACCAAATTTGTTGACTAGACTCTCATTTCTCTATTTAATGTTTTCAGTCCCCTTGTCAGAAATTAAATATCTGTAGGTGTGAGGGCTTATTTCTGGTCTTTCAATTCTATTCCAGTCATCTATTTTTATTCCAGTACCAGGCAGTTTTGATTACAGTAGCCCTGTAGTATATTTTGAGGATAAAAAGTATGATACCTCTGTTCTTGCTCTTCTTTCTTACAATTGTTTTTGGGCTATCCGAAGTATTTTCTGGTTTCAGGTGAAGTTTTGCATCTTTTGTTCTACTTTCTTTAAGTTTGGTGACACTTTATAGGGGCTGCATTAAATATGTATCATGATCTCGCTGAAATAGTCATTTTGACAATTTTAATTCTTCTGATCCATGAGCACAATATATTTCCATTTCATTGTATCCATCTATCTATCTATCTATCTATCTATCTATCTATCTATCTATCTATCTATCTATCTACCTATCTATCTATCTACCTACCTATCTATCTATCTACCTACCTATCTATCTATCTATCTATCTATCTATCTATCTATCTATCTGTCTATCTATCTATCTACTTCGGCCAGAGTTACTGCTGGGACTCAGTGCTGGCACTACAAGTCCACCACTTCCAATGACCACGTTTTTCTTTCTAATATTTTTTAATTAGATAGGGCAGAGAGAATTTGAGAGAGGAAAAGAAAGATAGATAACTGCAGACCTGCTTCACTACTTGTGAAGCAGATCCCCTTCAGGTGGGTAGCAGGGACTCAAGCCCTTGGGCTTGGTATTATGTGTGCTTAACTGGGTACACCACTGTCTGGCCCTTCTTGTATCTTTTTATACCTTCTTGAATAGTTACTCAGAGTTTTCAGTATACAAAATCTTTCATGTCTCTGTTTACTGTTATTCCTAAGTATTTGATTGTTTTTTGCTACAATAGTAAGCACAATCTATCTCTCTCTGCCTCTTATTAACTCTTTCTTTTACTGAGCCTTATGACAAGTCCACCACTCCCAGCAGCCTTTTTCCCCTCTTTCTTTTGTTGATAGAGACAGAGAAAAATTAAAAGGGAAGGAGGCAATAGAGAGAAGGAGAGACACTTGCAGCACTATTTCACCACTCAAGAAGCTTCTGCCCTGCATGTAGGGAATGAGGACTTGGACACAGGTCCTTGAATATGGTAATTTGTGTGTTTAACCAGGTGTGCCAATGCCCAGCCCCAACCACATAAATTTTAAGGAGACACAAACATTTAGTCTATAATGCTTGATCAAAGATAACACTGGTCTTCAATAAAGTGGGTGCAATAGAAATGGGAAGCAAGGATAGAAGATGGAGGCACTCTACCATGTGGCAACACAACATGGTAACTTTGTGGATGTAGGGCTCACAGAAGGAGTAGTAATCAGTAGTAATGGAATTCCTCTGCCTTAGCAAATAAGGGCAATTGTGAAGTAGTAGAAGAAGAAAATACATGGAGCATTGAGGATTTTATTTTGTGTTGGGTTGTGACTGTCAACTTTATAAAGCCAGTCAATGGTTCAGCCAGTACTCAAATTCAGATCTACCTCTAGCTGAGTCCTATTTCCAAGCCTTAGTAGTTCTTTTACTCTGATATGCATGAATGATTGTCATCAGCTTGTATTGTTATGACCTGAAGTTTGCCCCACCACTAACTCTTATGTTGAAGCCATAATGCCCAATGTAGATTTTGAAATTGGGCTTTTAGGAAATGGTTAAAATTAAAGAAGTTCATATGTTTGAGATCCTAGTTCTGTAACTGACAACCTTATAGAAATAGGAAAAGACCTTTCTATCTCTACTGTCTACCCCTTCATGTGCACACCAAATAATGGCAATGCAAAGATAGCATGAATGTGGCCTGCAATCCAAAAAGATATTCACATCAGAACCTAACCATGTGAAAACCTTGATTTCAGACTTCCATTATCCAGAAACGTAAGAAAATAAATTTTTTTGTGAAGCTTTCACTCTGCAGGTGGGGACCAAGGGCTTGAACCTGACTCCTTACACACTGTAATGTGTGCAGCTAACCAGGTGAGCCACTGCCTGGCCCCTGCAAGTACATTTTTCATGTGTGTTTTTACTTTAAATCTGAATAAACTTAATAATGTCAGTAATTCATTAGTAAATATGATGTATAATCTTTGGAGTAAAATCTGCATCATCTTATCTTCACTTTAAAAAATATTTTAATTTATTATTGGATAGGAAGAGAAATTGAGGGGGGGGGAGGAGATAGAATGACAGAGAGAAACCTGCAGACCTGCTTCCCTACTTGTGAAGCTTTCCTGTTGCAAGTGGAGACCAAGGGCTTGAACCTGCATCTTAGCACATTGTAGTGTATGTGTTTTACCAGGTATGCCAGTGCCTGACCCTGATCATTTTGTCTTCTATGGTGACTGATGAAAAGAAGGAACCCAAACATGGTATTTCTGTTATGTTGAAGTATTTGTTTCCCTATTTGGGTGTGGAACACCACTAACTCTTTTCAAATATTGATTTTAATGAGAAAGACACAGAGAGAAAGAGAGAGAGAGAGAGATAAAGAGACCAGAGCACTGCTCAGTACTGGCATGTGGTATTGCTAGGGATTGAACCTGGGACCTCAGAACCTCAGACGTATAAATCTTTTACATAGCCATTATGCTGTCTCTCTAGCCCAACACCACTCTTATTTGAGCAGCAGTTTGTCTTGCTCAGAATACCCAAATAACACCAATCTAGAGTAATTGGTCTTTTTTTTCTGAATATATTCATTTTTAGGTGCTTTTCTGTTAAAAAACACTTCCCGTAGTCAACAACCATAAGTAAGCAATACAGAAGCGGCTTTATATAGCTTATCGGTAAATATAG
Source organism: Erinaceus europaeus (assembly GCF_950295315.1). Taxonomy (NCBI): domain Eukaryota; kingdom Metazoa; phylum Chordata; class Mammalia; order Eulipotyphla; family Erinaceidae; genus Erinaceus; species Erinaceus europaeus. The sequence goes on from NC_080166.1 coordinate 110,712,946, forward strand.
AATAGTAGCTTCATTTTACAGAACTATTTTGGTACATTCTAACAAAATAATGAGTACATAAATTGTTCAAACGAAGAAAAAGTAATTCAGCAAAGCAAATGAAAATGTTTACATTTATTTCTCTGATCAAAGGAAAAGATACGGTACAAATGATTTAATCTGATATTAGGAAACACAGCTAATGCGTCTTTGTAATTTAATAACACAATCTTAGTCTATTTGCTTTTAATTCATAAGAGGATATGAAATACCCTATGATGGTGCCATGTTACGGTTATCCTATAAATAACTTCTAACTTATAGCACTACCCAGAGGTTAATATTCACTGCAATAACTTGATTTCTATTTCTCAACTTCCTTTTCAGACTTGCCCTTATAGTTTAAAAAAAAAAGAAGAAAATTTTCATTTTCATTCCCCATCTACCCAAAATAATTATTGATACAAAAGAGAGCATAAAGAGCATGTGCCTGCCTGCAGAAACTAAGAGGACTAAAATGCCTCAGTCTTTGAAGCTAATGTCTGTAAGGAACGAGCAAAAGGCACAATTCTCAGTGACCTCTCAGGATATCAAATCTGATTATTGCCACAAAGCCAGTCTGCTTTGCCATTTGTGAATGTTTGTCTAGGATCAGTCCCTAAGCATAGTATTCATGAGGCAGATCAGTGGCACAACCCTGTGTTGGGAACTAAAAGGCTGTTACTGACTCGTTGTCTATTCATTTTAGATTGTTTCTATGGAGGATTTATAGAAACAATACCAAGGTGGCACCAAGGTGGCTATCAATGCTGTTTACAGACAATTTAGAGGAATGAACCTGCAGTTATGCCTGGGCTGGCTTTCCTTGTGGTCCTGGGGCGTAGTGTTCTAATCCTATTGTGACGTGATTGTTTCACCATAAACTGCTCCACAGAGGCCTGTAATTGGCGTACAGGTCCAAATTAGATTGCTGTGTGTTTAGGAAAGCAGGGGTCATTTCACATCAGCACCTCTCATTAAGAAGCAGGCGACGAACTTCTCCATTATGGGTAATCTAATGTATATATTATCTTTTATTATAAAGAAAATGCCCAACATGCTTACTGGCAGACATGCACATACTTTGCCTGTCTTTCAACACCATGGGAAGTAATATGAAAATGCAAAACACATTTCTGAGAACGGCAATTAAATATTTACCAGCAGTAGATCATGAAACACTGACTTTAGGAGCAAAAATGGAGAGACCAGAGGGAAATTAATGGATGAACAAAAAAGTCTAACAATTAGTTCTACTTTCTTCTAATAATATCTAGCATGGCAGTGACCTCTCTCTGGGAGCCAAAAAGGCCAATTGTCCCTATATTATCAACTCTGATGATGGATGAGCTCAAGTGAGGACTCGGGAGAAAATTCCCTCTTCTGAAACCTCCTACTTTCTTTTGAAAGTCACCAGATAAGTTTTCCAACCACTGACAATAAAAGATATTTACTAAAGGATAATCTATACATATTGCAAATTAACTCTCAGGATAGTTAAAAATATGGGACAAATAACATTCCAATGGAAAGAAAAAATAAAAATTTACAGTCTACTGTCATAAGTAAATAAACAGTTATTTTACTAGTAATTCATTAATGCTTAACAAGATTGTAAGGTAACAGTTCTATTCAGTTCCCACCACCAGGGTTCCATGTCCTATCCTCTTTATTGGAAGCTTCCCTATTCCTTTCTCTCTGGGAGTATGGACCAAAACCTTTTAGTGGGTGCAGAAGAATAAGCAGTTTTTTAGGTCTTTGCTCTGTCTTTGAGTCCCCAGTTTAATACAATAAAACCAAAACCAAAAGACAAACTCCAAAGAAGGCCACTGAGAAGAAAGTCATGGATTAAGAAGAATGGAATATTAGAAAATGAAACAAAGCTATAAAATAAATTACAATTATGAAGGGAGAAAGTATGAAAGAGTGTGAAGAATCAGTAATCTAAAAGCACAATGTGGGGGACATGCAGTGGTACACCCAGCAGAGTGAACACACTACCATGCACAAGGAACTTGGGGCTCAAGCCCTCTTCCCTACCTACTGCACCTCTGGGAGTAGCTTCACATGTGGTGAAGTAGTGCTGCAGGTGTCTTTCTCTCTCTTTCTACATGTTCCCCACACACACACACATACACCCCTCAGTTTCTCTCCGTTTCTATCCAAAGAAGAAAAAGAAAATAATAGCTTCCTGAGCCATGAATTGATTGTGTAGGCACCAAGCCCCAGAAATGACCCTCGTGGCAAGAAAACAAACAAAACCCTTCAAGTAGATACATTAAAAATGAGAGAAATAAAGTAGAAAGATTCCTGAGTGGGAGGGAAGGTTAGAAAATATGAAGAAAGCAGAGAACTTTTTATTTCAAAAAAGGAAATGAATTTGCTTTCAGATGTATAAAAGCTGCAGAAGAATGTGGAACCTCATAGCCCAATGCTAAGGAAGATGTCAACTGGTAGCCACACACACACACACACACACACACACACACACACACACACTCACACTCACACACTATCACTATCACAAAGATATACTGGATTCCTGACTGCTAGTACCTTAGAATGTGACTTTATTTGGTTATATGTCTTTAATTTGTTGAGGTAATACATTTAAAGTAAATTTTAAAGTGGACTCTGATCTCAAATGACTGCTGTCTTTATAAAAAAGATAAATTTGGATTACTTTTTGAGGGGGACACAATACAGAGCAATATAGGGAGGAAGTAGTCGTCCAGACACTAATAAGAGTAGTGAAGAATGAATTCCTTCCTCAAACCTCTAAGGAGGAGGCAGTCCTGCCTAAAACTTGATTTGGAGCAGTCAACCTTTAAAACTATGAGATAATTCTATAGTATAAGCCATCCAGTTAATTATAGCAGTCCTAGCATACCAATATAGTTCCATAGTTAAGGACTCTCTCAGTTGATAGATGCGTCAATAGCCTTCTCCCAACATGATAAATACTGTTTGGAGAGTCTTAGCAGATTGTTTCAGAGGAACCTCAGCACTGCAGATGCCTGCAAATTCTCTGCTATTGTCTTATGAATCAGGGATAGTTACCCATTGCCAAATGCTTCTAACTTGTTGACTTTAGGACCTGTGGTGTTCAAAGCCTAATAGGATACACGAACGTTATAGAGGTACAGAAGCATAACCTAACAACTCTGTATAGGAACACAAGGCAAAACTTCTTCCATAATGGTTATAACCAATCCAAGGATTGTGTTTATAAGAGTTTAGTTTTAATATGTCTTATAGTGTGATTGCATTTTTTCAAAATACACCAGGACAACGGAAAACCAATGTACTATTTTCCCACAGAATGTGGAAAACACCAGATGATGGAATATTGGTAGTCAGTCCAGGATCTTTATGTGCCATTGCTCTTTGGTCTGAATCCCTAGGAAGAATACTTCTCTACCTTATCCACTGAGAGCCACCTCTTGCTAACATATTTCCACTCTTATTTCAGAGAATGAACTAAAAGAATTGTTTCTCTGCTTTGACAGTAATCTTCATGGTAATTGCTACTTAGAGTACTATATTCTAGATGTTCTGGGCACATAGATCATAAGTCAGGACCATCTTGTCCTTTGCCTCCCTAAAACATTATTGTTTGACTGAAAAAAGAAGTGTAACCTTGAGAGCATCAGTCTCATTATTCAGCAACTAAAGGGAGATTGTGCCAAAAAAAAAAAAAAGTTCAAGATCCCTGCTATGAAAATGATATGAGTACTATAAGGTATTTCTTTCTTCTAAACCTTCCCTGTTCACTAACTTGGAGCCATTCTCAAATTCATTATTTGTTGGCTCTGTCTGGTCTCAACAGTTTTCTCCAAGGTGAAAGCTTTATAGCAAATGCTCATACAGTCCCCTCTGAGTCTCTTTTACAAGTAAAGAAAATGAGCACTCTATACCCAGTATGAAACCCTAGCACATCAGTGGTTTAAGCAGATTCCTTTCACTATCAGAAAGCTGTTACGTAATGTAACTAATAAGCTGGGCAGAACTTCATCTTATGATAAATGATAGGTCACAGAAAGTTCATTGCCCAATAACAGAAGTTGCATGTATCAGTGTTACCAGGAGCACACACATATGAAATAATGAAAAAGCCATCAATAACTATGGTCCTGGTAATTATTATTAGCTTAGTAATAGTTATTATCATTCTCTGTTTTTGCTGATTTGGTGAAGAGTAAGTAATAACAATAAGCAGTCAAAGGTACAAACCAAATGGTACTCTTTACCCAGACACATAATGCAGTCTCTAACAAGCTCATGAATGCTGTACGTGTGCATGTTCGTGCACATGTCTCTGTGTGTGTGTGTGTGTGTGTGTGTGTGTGTGTGTGTGTGTGTGTGTGAGAAAGAGAGAGAGAGAGAGAGAGAGAGCATTTGCCAGTGTGTGTGCTTAACCCAAGAAAATTAAACTTGCTGGGTGGCAGGGGAGCCACAGACTACAACATTTCCTTTTCTTTCTACTAAATCACAGGCCTACCATAAGCTTTCTTTGAAACTGCAATATAGCAGAGCCTAGCTAAAGAATTACCCTTCTGGCTGCACTTTGAATCTTCTTAAAACCTAATTCAAAGTATTGTCATTCTTTTGTAGACACAAGTCTATAAACTCATTCTCCAGACAGAAGTTTTGAAACAAAACATGGGGACTTCTGAGAGATGAAGGGCTCCCTAGTAATTAAGATAAAATAAGGATTCCCACACCAACTCTCCATTACAGATCTGTGAAACAGCTCAATACTCACTTCAACAGGGCTGAAGCCCACTCGAGCCATCAGGTTGAAAACTGCTGTATTACTATTCTTTGATGTCTACAACTTTGTAGCACAAAGCTGGTCTCTGAGCACTTACTCTCTATAAAAAAACTCCAAATGTTTGGCCTTTGGGCTGTAAATATTGTGTCACCATTGATTTTTAACATATAAAGTGTATTTTCCTGAATGTCAAGTATTTTCAAAGTGCAGGGCCTCCCAAGAGCACAAAGTAAAAGGAATTAGATACTTTAAAAAGCTAGAGCAAACAACAGAGCAGGGAAGAAAGGCAAAGTAATAAAGAAACTAAAGGGAGAAATGACTGAACAATATTCCAAGCACTGTGTTCTTATTCATGGTTTAGTTTCAAATGTTAAGGGAATTTATCTCATAATCACTAAAGACATATTAACTTCCATATGATAATTTCCTTATCATTTATAATACTAGTGTTTTCTAAAACACTACCTTTATCACTGCAGAGAAATCTCTTTGTAAGAATTGTATCTCTTTCCTTATCTCTTTAGTTTTCATAGTAAATGAATGCAAAAGAAATGTATTTTTAATGAATAAATTCTACAAGCCATCTACTCCCCAACAATAAAATATTTCAGTATAATTACTACCAAGTATTCTATTAGAATTTTCTTTCAAATTAGAAATTAATTTTAAGTAGTTGTTTACACATGAAAAATTTCTATTTTCAACTTAATTTCTTGGCAGAGTAATAAGCACAGTAAGATGTCAGCAAATAAACTGGTATTTCCCTAGTTTTTATAAACTAGAAAAAATACCTTGAGCTATGCCCCAGACCTGCAGCAGATCACCTTGCTTTCTCTTTATCAGCCTCTTCTGCCAAGTCATAATCAGACCATCAAGTTTAGTTCCTGACCTCCTAGATGCAAACTGATATGTCCCTCAGGATTTGGATGAACTAGGGGAGCTATTCTGTTTCTCTAAGTCAATCAGACAGATGCAACCAAAGTTAGGGGAAATCTCCTTTAAAAAGTATTTTTTTAGTGGTGTTTGCCAGTGTGTGGAACTAAAAATAATAGGTACTTTGTTACCTTTCTTAAAATGAAGTGATAAACATTGCTAGGAAAATCTTTACAACCTTCAACTGGTTTTTGTTTGTTTGTTTATTTCCCTTGAGGGTTATCGCTAGGGCATGGTGACTGCATGATGAACCCACCACTCCTGGCAGCATTCTCTTTCTTTTCTTCTTCTTTTTCTTTCTATTTTTATTAGATAGGACAGGTATAAATTGAGAGGGGAGGGTTAGATAAAAAGGAAGGAGGAAGAGACACCTGCAAACCTGCTTCATCAATCATGAAACATCCCCTCTGCAGGTGGGGGGTGGAGGTGGGGGCTTAAACCCCTGTCTGTTCGGGGTGGTAGATGTTACTGCCAAGAGCATGCATATAACAAACCTATTCTCCTATAAGTTTCTGCTGATTTTCATGAGACATCTGGATGACTATAACTTTAATAATACATGTAACCTAAGGGTCTCTCCAAGCCTCACTTGCTATCTCCTAAAATATACTTCCTCACTTCTTTCTACCTAAGATCCCTATTCTTATCTGCTGTATTCCTACTTTTTGGTTCTTGCTCAGTAATAATTTTGTCTTGCTTTATATCTTACAGCCTTTCAGCCACCAAACTGCAGATGACTATCATGATTCCATTCTGACTTCCCTGCACAGATGGCCTCACTAATATGTCACCAATATGGAACTTTACCTTTCCAGAGCCCTAGCCCACTAGGGAAAGATAGAAGTGGGCTGGGGGTATGGATTGATTTGCCAAAGCCCATGTGCAGTGAAGAAGCAATTATAGAAGCCAGAACTCCCACCTTCTGTACCCCCAAAATAATTTTGATCCATACTCCCAGTGGGGGGAAGAAATAATAGGAGGAAGATGACCAGAGGGCTCTGAAATCCAACTTCATCAAGACCCAGAAAGAGAAAGGAAGGACATTTGAATGTAGTAGTAGGTATATGTGTGTAATTTGGAAAGGAAGAAAAGATGGGACCATTAAAAATGGGCTAATATTTACAAATAAAGACAGATAGTTGTAGAAATAATAGTTATCCCATACCTACAACTTAAGAGAACTGCTGTAGTTTACAATGGAGGGACTGGGGATTCAGAACTCTGGTATTGTGAACAGTGTGGAGTTATACCTCTGTTATCTTGCAACTTTGTAAGTCAACATTAAGTCACTAATAAAATAATAAAATAACAATAATAAAGAGTAATCTGCAGTCAACAATGAAGAATGCCTAAAATTATGGGATTGTGGGCATGATGTCTGTGAGAAAGGAGAGATATTTACTTTTTCACCTTTTATCAGAGAACTGGATACTTGGATGTGCACCTTGTCTGAAACATGAAAGATAACAAACTTAAGTTAAAATTCTATAATCTGTGGTCTTAAAACTTGGAATTTTAGGGTTTTTAGGTTTTCATTCTAAGTGATAATAAATTCTTTTCTCTTTCTTTCACTTATTCTGTTTGTAATTCCACATTCTCGTGCTAATTCAATTTCACTGTTCCTGGTCAACTTTCCATTCAGATAGAGATAGAAAAGGAAGAAAAGGGGAGTCAAACAGTATCACAGCTGGTTAAGCACACGTGGCACAAAGCTCAAGGACTGGTGTAAGGATCCTGGTTCGAGCCCCCTGCTCCCCACCTGCAGAGGAGTTGCTTCACAGGTGGTGAAGCAGGTCTACAGGTGTCTATCTTTCTCTCCCCCTCTGTCTTCCTCTCCTCTTTCCATTTCTCTCTGTCCTATCCAACAACGACAACAATAACAACTACAACAACAATAAAAACAAGGGCAACAAAAAGAAAATAAATAAATAAATAAATATTTTTAAAAATTTTTTAAAAAGAAAGAAATGAAAAGGAAGAAAAGACACCACAGTGCTAGAGTCCCCTATGGTACCTTGGTACTCCCATGTGATGCTGGGGCTCGAACCTGGGCTACATGGATGGCATGGCATCTACCAGGCAAGCAATTGATGATCCCCTTTTTTCTTTAAATGAGGATAAAACAAAGTTCTATGCTAAATATATTGACTATGTTTTTAGAGTGTGACAGACTAATTGAATGAGTCTCAAATGGAGTAATTCCAAGGGCTCCTTCTAATTTTTTTTCTATTTTATTCTATAGTTTGCTGGGAAATTGTTCAGATGCAGTCACAGCTGCCATGTTGTCCCCTTAGGTTATTGCCAGTTCCCACGAGAGTTAATACGATATTCTCAGAGTGCCTTTCCCAACCAATCCTGTCCTAACTCGTCACTCCTGGTTTTTGCCCTATAAAGCCCTCCTGCTTCCCCCCCCTCTTGCCCACTTTTTACCTCGGTGAATGGATGCAGGGAAGGGTGCTGCATGTAGCGGGAGGTGGCCATTTTTGCTAGCTCCACATGGCCCGAACTGCTGCGCTCTCACCCAACTCTGTGGTGCCCGCGCAAATAAAGAATTGTGTTCCCTCTCCACTCCAGATCTCCTCTCTCTCCCCTCCACATCACAGCCTAACAAGAGTTAATGGTTTACAACACTGTTTACATGGGCATCATTTCCCAGCTCCACATCACAGGTGTTTGCAAAATACTTTCATTCCCAACCTGTGACCCTAACCCTCCATATCCCCCTGATTCTTTCCTTAGAGTCCCTTGCTTTGGTTCAGTACACCACACCCAGCCCAAGTTTCATCCTATGTTCTCCCTTTGTGTCTCTGTCTCCCAAGCATCACTTACATATGAAGTCATCTGGTACGAATCCCTCACTTTACAACTCAAGGACTTCTAATTATTGTTGTAAACTATTAAATTATTAATATAGTATGAAAATTTTAACTATGTAAATAGTCACAGAGTTAGATTAGAAAAGAAATTGTGTGGAAGTGATGCCATATTGCTATCTACTTTTTCTATCATCACTTAGTTTCTAAAAATAATTACTTAGAATCTACACATACTTTAGAGTGGGCATTTTAAAATTCAACTCTCCAGAATTTGTACTTATTTAGATCGCTGGGTTTGATAAACAGTTTTTCACTCCACTACTTAAACACATTTGATTGTCTGACAACATATTGTGTATACAGTTTAAGAATAGCATACTGCTCTCACATGAGTATATTAGATAAAAATAAACACACATCTTTACATAGGTTGTCTTACTTTCGTGGTTAATATGTAGTCACTTATTTACCACCCTAAAAATACCCTAAACAGTGTCTAGGAAACTATGATTATATCACTAACAAACAACAACAACAAAAATTCTTGCCTTCTGGGAACTTGCATTCTAGAATGGGGAAGGCAAGTGATAAACATGCAAGCATCCAAACTGACAAGTTCTACTTTTTAAAATGATAGTACATATGCTGGACTGTTTTTTTCTTTATTTAACAGTTTACTCTTGGTTATGAATAATACATCTTACTCCCACAAAACATTCAGATACTGATATAATTAGGCTCATTTCTGAGGTCTTCCTATACTTCACGCATCAAACATGGACCCTTCAGGCAGCTGTGCTTGGTTCTATAGGCATGGGATATTAAAGACATGAGTGTAGTCATGCTAACACTACCCTCACTCCCTTACAGATGTAGGGATGACAGCAATTGCCCAAGGCATTCTAATTACAAAGTATTTAGTAGTCAGGATCTAGCACACACCTGCCAGAAACTTGAGAGGAGAGAGGCTGTTCCAGGAATTTTATCTTGTACAGGAACCCAGCTGGAAGCCAAGTTCTAAAGATGCTGGTGGCAGCATAAAAACCACATGCCTCCCATGTTCAGTTGGAAATACTTGGAATTCTTCCCTTAGAGAGACAGGTACAATCTCATCAGTCAGTCTATCTCCTTCTGCAGTGATCGGCTATGGGTTTTTACAGCTATAAATGTGCTTTTGCCACAAACTGGAATTAGGAGGATGATCTCCAAAGCTGGGTGAGCTGCACTTCTCATCTGCACATCTCTCTGAAGGTTTTCAACATAAGACTTACGGGTTTTTTTCCAGAAAAGATAACATTTGATTGAAAGTTATACATCACTGTCAAATTGCTGCAAATCTGTGCCTTTGAAAAATAAATAAGTAGAGGGGCCAGACAGTGGCACACCTGGCTAAGCACACACATTATAGTGTGCAGGGACATAGGTTCAAGCCGCTGGTTCCCACCTGCAGGGGGAAAGCTTCACAAATGGGGAAGCAGGAATGCCGGTATCTCTTTTTGTCTCTTTCTCCTATTTCCCCTTCCCCTCTAAATTTCTCTCTGTCTTTATCCAATAATAGATGAATAAATAAATAAATAATAAATAAGGGTGTATGCTTAAATGGATCATCGACTTTAGAATTAAACATATGGAATCAAAGTATTAAAAAGATGTACTACATAATGACTTCAATAACTTTTCACTGAAATGAAAAAAATAAATCTTCTAAGAGGGTAAAATTAGACTACTGCTGCTGTCTCTAATTTTTAAAGATTTGTTTATTTTTATGAGGAGAGCCTCCTTGAGAGACTGCTTCTGTCACGTATTTCTCATCTTACAGAGAAATTCCTATCACCCGCCTAAGCTGGTTTCCTTCCAGGAAGATCTACCTGCGAACAAGCCCTGACCCTCTCAACTTACATTGAAAATGGATTCCAGAAGAATTTAAAGACGAGTGCTGTCTTTGTTGATCTCACAGCAGCCTATGACACGGTCTGGCACCGTGGTCTCCTAGTCAAGATCTCAAGATGCCTGCCTCCATGGGTGGCCAACACTATATCATTTCTTCTCCAAAACAGAAGATTCTGGGTGCATCTGGGTGACAAGTCTAGCAGATGGAGACTTGTCTCAAGTGGCCTCCCCCAGGGCTCTGTTCTGGCTCCTACGCTATTTAATATTTATATCAATGAACTCCCAGAAACTTCTTCAAGGAAGTTCATCTACGCTGATGACATCTGCTGTGCAACTCAGGCATCCAAGTTCGACATCCTTGAGGAAACACTCACGAAAGACATGTCTCTGATATCTGATTACTGTAAAAAATGGCGACTAATCCCTAGCACTGCAAAAATGGTATCATCTGTTTTCCATCTACACCATGCCTCGGCCTTGCATGAGCTTAATGTGCAGCTTGGCGATACGAGAATCCGGCATGAAGCCCAGCCAGTCTATCTTGGCATTACTATCGATCGCACTCTGCCATTTCACGAACATCTCATAAAAACTGCAGCAAAGGTGGGCGCAAGGAATAACATCATTGCAAGACTGGCCAGCTCCTCATGGGGCGCGAGCGCTTCCACACTACGATCATCCTCTCTGGCATTATGCTATTCCACTGCAGAATACTGTGCCCCAGTATGGTTCCGTAGTCCCCATGTCCACTTGGTCGATTCCAAATTATATTCCTCCATGAGGATAATTTCTGGAACCATCCATTCCACCCTGGTTCCATGGCTGCCAGTTCTTAGCAACATCGCCCTGCCAGATATTCGTCAGGATGTGGCATCATCTAAGTTCATTTCCCACGTCTACGCTCGACCGGACCTGCCAATATACGCGGATATCTTCGCCCACCCTGTCCAACGCTTGACGTCTCATCACCCAATCTGGTCCCCTACGCCTACACTGAACTTCTCTGTTCCAGACTCTTGGAAACAGAGTTGGCAGTCAGCTGAGGTAAAGAACAAATGCCTCATCACAGACCCCTGCAAGCGTCAACCCAGCTTTGACCTAGCACGTTATGATTGGGCCCTCCTCAATCGCTATCGAACAGGCCATGGCAGGTGTGTCGCTATGTTCCATCGCTGGGGAGCCAGAGACGACCCGAACTGCCCCTGTGGCTACAGACAGACTATGACCCACATAGTCAACGACTGCCACCTCTCCAGATTCAAAGGAGGTCTCGAAACTTTACATCAGGCTCAACCTGACGGTGTTGACTGGCTACAGAAGAAGGGCAAACGCTAGAAGAAGAAGAAGGAGAGGCCAGAGCATGACAAGCTCTGGCATCTGACACATGTCATGTGAGAGACTGAACCTGAGGTCAGTGGCGCATCCTACAACTGACCTATCTTCCCTTGTCACTTTTATTTTTTTAGACTAAGGTCTCTATTCACTAACACTCTCATTCTTTAGTGTGACACTCTTCTTGGAAATGCATAGAGTTACACATAGAAACTCTAGAAGATAATAAGAAAACCATAAAATGAATCTGTTTCTACACCGTCAGAAGCAAATGTAGGGGAAAAAGTCAAATTCATTTGCTCATTGCATATGCCCATTGTGTTAATATGATAATAATACAAATTATGAATAATTAAGTGCTACTTCACATGCCACTTGGTAGGTGGTACTTGCAAATCTTATTTTGCCCGTGATCAAGATAATGAAGTTGAATTATATAAAATTTAAAGTTCATTTTGTTTCTGTACAACTTAGGGAATACAAATACCCAAATAACTTCTACTGGAATTTTACTTTATCCATTGGATTTTCACTCATTTATCTAAACAGACTTTGTTTATCATGCTATCTATAAACTATTATCTTGGAAATATCTTTTACTTCAGCAAGGATCAAAGAAAACCTGAGATATTATCAGAGCCATTCCTTTATTGTAGCAATTGTTCTTTCAAATACTTTGGACACGTTTAGTTTATATTTATCTCACTTAAAAAAAGCATTCACTAAAGAAAGTGCTAAACTTCCTCTGAGGGATTAATGTCCACTTTGACCAATGTCGTGATTTGAGATATACAAATTTCATTGAACTGCCTGTTGTGGTTTTCACTCATTTTCCTCTGTCCATTCTTCCATGGGACAGAAAACAGTAGCCATTGTTTTATCAGTATCCAATTAACTCCTACCCTCAGAATAAAGTCAGACTCCTATCCCTCTGCAATGCAAATGATCTACTCAGGGGCCAGGTGGTGGCACACCTGGTTGAGTACACATGTTGCAAAGCACAAGGACCCAGGTTTAAGCCCTCGGTCCTCACTTGCAGGGTGAAAGCTTACTAGTGGTGAAGCAGTGCTGTAGGTTTCGCTCTATCTCTCTGCCTCTCATCACCCCTCCCCCTTACAAGTTCTGGCTGTCTCTATCCAATAAATAAATAAAGATAATTTTTTTAAATGATCTACTAATTCACAGTTCTGTTTTCTCCTCCTAAAATTCTTGCCTACAAATCAGTATAGATTCAGAATGGTGATGTTCCTATCCTTTCAAGCTTATTTCACCCAGAAATTAGGCTTCTGGTTTCCTAGATGTTAAAAATTAAACTGTGGGGAGTCAGGCAGTAGCACAGTGGGTTCAGCACAAGGACCAGCGTAGGGATCCCGGCTCAAGCCCCCAGCTCCTCACCTGCAGGGGGGTCGCTTCACAGGAGGTGAAGCAGGTCTGCAGGTGTCTTTCTCTCCCCCTCTGTCTTCCCTTCCTCTCTCGATTTCTCTCTGCCCTATCCATTAACAATGACAACAATAAAAATAACAACAAGGATGACAAGAAGGGCAACAAAATGGGGGAAAAAAGTGGCCTCCAGGATCAGTGGATTCGTAGTGCAGGCACCGAGCCCCAGCAATAACCCTGGAGGAAAAAAAAAAAAAAAAAAAAACTAAACTGGTCAATTTAGTTCAGAAATAGGAACCTCCCACTGAAGATGTATTCTTTGTGGTAATTCTCTTCATTTTCCCACATGCGACCTATAAACTATCTCTGGCATCATGGTCAGGCTCTGGACAAGCTGGACTTGTTCAAAGGAAAATCAATTCCGAAGAGAAAACATTGGGTTTCAGGTCTGAGTGTAAAACTCACTGGGGAAGCTAATCCTAAATACTGATTTACTTGTCTATGGTATTCAATTGTCTCCACCACCACCACCACCACCACCACCACCACCACACAAATTCTGGAAATGCCATGTTCTAAATTTAGTTCCTCTTACATTTGCCAGTTCTAGGAAAACGGATTTCTCACAAGCAAGTCATTGAACCACAGCTTTAGATATGTACAATGTGTGTCTGGTGAGTGACAATGCAAATAGAAAGGAAGACAGACCAGAATGCACAATGTTCTTGCACAAGTGGTTTCTGGTTTACTATGGTGCACAGATTATGAAGTATGGATACTGGATTCACAAGAAGAAACGTCAGACCAGGAAAACCCAACGAGAAAAGGAGTCTTTAACAAAAGCTTATTTTTATTTTAATTTTTTTATATATTTATTTATTTTTCCTTTTTGTTGCTATTGATTTTTTATTGTAGTTATTGTTGTTGATGATGTTGTCATTGTTAGATAAGACAGAGAAATGGAGAGAGGAGAGGAAGACAGAGAGGGGGAGAGAAAGATAGACACCTGCAGACCTGCTTCACTGCCTGTAAAGAGACTCCCCTGCAGGTGGGGAGCCAGGGGCTCAAACCAGGATCCTTATGCCCATCCTTGCGCTTCACGCCACATGTGCTTAACCTGCTGCGCTACTGCCTGACTCACTAACAAAAACTATTTGAACTCCATTTCATGACTGAGAAAAATGAAACCATACAGGTACTTAAGACTTAAAACTAATAGATATTGTGGAGTCAACTTTATTGCCATAAAGTTTAGATACTTTGCTATCATCAATTGAAAGATGGCTTGGAAAAAAAAAATAAAGAAAAAGGCTTGTTAGGTTAGATAAATTTAAAGACATATAATAAAAGAATCATACTGAAGCACAAGGACCAGTGTAAGGATCCTGGTTCGAGCTCCCAGCTCCCACTGCAGGGTGGGGGGTCACTTCACAGGCGGTGAGGCAGGTCTGCAGCTGTCTGTTTTTATGTCCCCCTCTCTGTCTTCTCCTCTCTCCATTTCTCTCTGTCCTATCTAACAATGACAACATCAACAACAACAATAATAACTACAAGAACAATAAAAAAAGAATCATACTGAAAGACATTTTTTAAATGTAGTGTATAATTTAAAGAATAGTCTCTTTCTTACCAATAGCATGAAAATTAGGCTCTTCCAGGAATTTAAACTCCAATAAAACTGTAAAAACTAGAAACCTGTTATCTTATAGAACAGATTTTGCTTTTTCTCATTGGGCTTTCCTGTCAGTCACAGTAGACCGTCAGCAACAAATGGATGTAGGTTTCATGCTCATCAACCATTGAAAGAAGATAACCCATTTTTCTCTTCCTCCATCTAATCGGTCCAGTATGGTTATGGTGTTCATCATAGCCTACCAATAGCAGTTGCTAGAAATGCCAAGTGGCGTAGTCAGGTGGTAGTGCACCTGGCTAAGTGCACACATTACAGTGTGCAAGGATCCAGGTTCAAACCCCTGGTCCCCAACTGCAGGGGGAAAGTTTTGTAAGTGGTGAAGCAGGGCTGCAGGTGTCTCTCTGTCTTCCTCCTTCTCTATTTCCCCCTTCCCTTTCAACTTCTCTCTGTCTCTATCCAATAATAAATAAATAAATAAATAAATAAAATATGTTAAAAGAAAAAAAATGGCACGTGACTACTGGTTCTTCAGGCTTCTCTCAAATGGAAAATGGATGTACTCTAAGTCACAGGGACTGGCCTCACAGGAGTGAATGAAAATCCAGGTTTCCAAAGAGGAAGAGAGGACTAGTCTCTGGTAACCAACTATCTCTGTTAAAGAGGGCCAAAAATAATCTCATTTTTTGTCCTCAAACCAAACACTGCCCAAAGCAGAATTTTTAATAGCACAATTTTTTTGCTATTACACTCATCAGTTGTCCAAATCAGGATATTTTACCACAGAAAATAAGCCTTATTCATCATCTGTTGGTTGTAGTACCCATTACTTCCAGTTTCAGTGGTCTTTTCACATTAGAGTCTGAAGCCTTGGTTGTGTCTTCTGCTGCACCAGAGAGCCCCCATGCCATCTAGTCCATTACTTTACATCCAGCCGGGACCAAGTCATTTGACTGGCTTCTAAAATCCAGCCAACTGGCTGTTTCACTTCTTGGCCTTTTGGCTAAGAGCAAGCGCAACATCAGTTTAGTCCGTTTGACATCTTCTATCCAGGGAGTCTTCTTTATGCTGGCAGGAGGACAAACCCTACAGGCTAATTACTAAGCATGTGGTTTTTAATTAATAATGCCCATGATTAAGATAGAGCAATTTTATCTAATATAGAGTATTATGTAGAAGGAAAATATATATCCTCAAAAAAAATCTCAAAACACACTTGCTTTTAGGTTACAGAAGACATAACACACCTTCTGATGCTTAAAACACACACATACGCACAGACCCACATACACAATGTACACACACATCCATGGAATTATGGTTTCTCTTTGTATAGTAAGTTAATGTCAAAAGGTTCCAGCTTGGTCTAAGTCAATTCTATTCTATTCTATTAATTGTGGCAATTAATGAAGCCAGTAGGCAAATAAGATAAATAAGTAAACAACTCTGCCTACCTCTGACAATACTTTTATAGTAACTGTAGTTTTAGGACACTAAATAAATGCTATTAGAATTTGTAATTACACCTCTTTTTCCCCCGGACGGAGATAGTTACATGAGAATGATAGTTGTTCAATTGTCTGCTATTGACTAAATATGTCTAGATCAGTTCAGAGAACAAAGAACCAATATGTTTTTCACTGACTCAAAAGAAATTTCCATTAAAATTAAGAAACTCTCAAAATAGCTCACTTGGGAACTTAGCTATGCACACAATTCCCACAGCAATGGCAAGAGCTTTAGTGCTATACTATCTCACCTAGTCTCTCTCTCTCTCTCTCTCTCTCTCTCTCCCCAGCCCGGAGCAGTGAAGCCCCAACAATGACAAGAAAAAAAGAACTATTGTATGCTACAGTGGAGTGAGTTGTTTATATTCTCCACCTGATTTTTCTATTTTGCCATTAATCCTTTAAGAAGTTGATTAAGTAATCAAGTTTCAAGTTCAGTCTTGCAGTTCAACTTTTTTATGTTTTATTTATTTATTGGATAGCAACTTAGAGAATCTGAGAGTAAAGAGGAAAGAAAGAGAGATACCTGCTGCATCACTCATTTACTGTTCATGAAGCTTCCCCACTACAGGTGAGGATCCAGGTCTTGAACCTGAGTTGTTAAGCATTGTAACTAACATATGTGCTCTACTAGATGAACCACTGCTGGGTCCACAACTCAGTTTTTTAAAATGAAAAGGAATAAGGTAGAAATTGTAATGTCATATGTATTACAGCATGTCTCTTGCATTATATTAATGAAAACACTAACCATTACAAAACATTTTCAGTAATTGCATACATATTTCTAGGTGATATTTTAAAATGTCCAGGCGGCTCTGCAAATAAAGTGGAGGGCTTTCACACATGGCACCTTCAGCGTGATCCTCAGTGCTGCATATGACAGAGCAGTGTTCTGCCCCCCTCCTTACCCAGTCCTCCCATTAAGGAAATAAGTAAAATAAAAAATTTTAATTATAACTTACTTTATAATTATCATTCCACAATTTTGGGAAGATACTACCTAACAGTTAGTTCTGTAAAAGCATATTTAAAATTAAAATTTTTTTTCATCACGTTATACTTAGTTATCCTAAAGGCATTCACATTTCCTTTGGTTAAAAAATAGACCACATGATCTAAACTATCTCTCCAATTGGAGCAGGGTTAATGCAAATAATTAAGCTCTGCAAATAGAGCCCAGCTTACCAACTATCAAACTCCTCAACATCAAATCTTTCAACAAACTTGAAGAAGTATTAATATCATACTAATAATAATAGTCCTTACTGGTTTTATATGAATTATTTAACTTCTCTTTTTATATCTACTCTTCATAGATTAGGAAGCAGGATCAAAAAGACAATGTGTTAACTTGCTGTTTCCCATCACTTTTAAAGCACAATCTGGTATTCTTGACTAATGAGTGAGACAACCAAAAGACAGTTATGTGATAGGAGAGAACTTAAAGAGTTTGAAGCAGGCACAATACGCTACAGTTCAATAATGGAGAAACTGAGACAGGTAAAGAAAGCAATTTGACAACATATGGGTTTTAGTCTTATTACATAACTCCAGATAAAGAAGCTGAGATTTAGAGAGACTGCAGCACCTCCCTGAGCAAGAAGTTCATCACTGCTACTTTAGTGAATGAGAACATTTATGCTTGGTCTTGAAACTTGGGCCAAAAATTATTACATGGGTTAAAGATCATATTGTAAAATAGTTATGTGGATGAAAATAAGTTTTAAATCATAAAATTTTTATGGAAATAGTAAAATATTCAAGTTATCTTGAAGTGTTTAGCGACTTATTAAACATAACTTTAATTTTGTAGTTTTGTGAAGACATTAGCTAGATTTGCAATGAGAATTCTTCAAATATAGTGTACACTTGAAACTAGCATATTTATTATAATTGTATCTCAGTAGAAAAGGAGAATGGGAGAAGCAAAATAGGACTGATCAGTGGTGCAGCTGATAGAGCTCACACAATAGCATAGATAAGGACCCAGGTTTAAGCTCTCTGTCCCCAACTGAAGGTGGGAGGAGTGCTTTACAAGTGGTGAAGCAGTGTTGCAGGTATCTCTCTTTCTCTTATCCTCTGTATCCTTCTTTTTTCTCAATTTCTATCTTTCTCTATCCAAAACAAAAGAAAAAAATGGCTGCTATGAGTAGTGGATTTGTCACACAGGCACCGAGTCCTACTAGGAGGGTAGCAAAGCATTATCTCTGATTACACAGGAATTAAAAGGGAGAGAAAGGGTCAAAAGCAATATAAGTTAAATCAAAGAGAAACACATAAGCATGAAAATATTAAGCAAAAGGTATGGCAGACAAATGATTAATACCCTTAATATAAAAAGAGTTCTTGTAAACTATTAGGAGGAAAAGTACCCATTCCACCCAACACATATATCACACAAATTGCTATGGACATAAATGGACAAAATGTTATTGTAGATGGCCAAGAAATACATTTTTTAAATGCTCACCTTTGGGACTAATAACCAAATAAATGTGAACTCTGATAAGAATAATGCTTTATTAAATATTCAATAAGGAAATAATAAAAAGCAGCTTTAAACCCCATTTTCCCTGTTCACTTGAAGATAGAATTAACTTTTATTTTTATATCAAGCTTTTATTTTTTTATCAAACATAATGTTTACTGGGAACTTTTCACTAAAACTATTTGAAAATAAAATACATCGCTAACAGAAATAGGCATCCACATCTAAAATTAGTCCTATTCTTTTAAAATCATCCCAAAGTGATATCTGTTCAACTACTTTATCCTCTTAAAAATCTCCTGGACCTGCTTTATAAATGTCATTTAACATACTTTTTTAAAAAATAAAAGATGTTATGCCTTTGGAACAGCAAAAATAATGATTGGATAGAACTTGCACATTTTACATAACACATATTCATTGGTGATAATTATTTTCTTTCAGGATACCCCAAGTTTGGAGTTTATATTCAGTGATACTCATTTGTTTGACTAAACATTGGTTTATTCTCTTAAATCTGAGTATATAGTTAACTCTACTTATATAAAGTCTAAGTCCATTTACAAAACCACATATAAGCACTTATGTTTAAATTATCGCATGAAGATCACATGGAAATCTATATGGATTTTATAACATAAAATTTTATAACATAAAATACTTTAGTTTAAATATAAATCATGATATAAACTTTGTTATCATTAGTAAAGTATCTAAAGATTGTCTTCTTTAGTAAAGTTCAAAAATCTTAAAAGTGACTAGAACATACTAGGCACTCCTAAAGATTAACTGTTATTAATGAAGCAGGTGAAAAATGAGGATTGTTTTTAAAAATTCATTTTACTTATTTTGGATATGGATAGAGAGAAATTGGAAAGGAAGGGGGATAGAGAGGGAGAGTAAGAGAGAAAGAGAGACAGACCTTCAGCACTGTTTCATCATTCATGAATCTTCTTTCCTGTAGGTAGGAACTAGGGGCTTGAACTTGTGTCTCTGTACTTGATTATATTTGTGCTTAACTAGGCGTGTCACCACCTGGTGCAGAGGGTTATATAACTATGATGCATTGAATTGTGCCCGTGAATTATGTTATTATGTTTAAATTTTCAAAATCAGTGAATATTAACTTTTCTGGAAATACAGGTGTAATTAGAGATATAATCAAGTTAAGATGAAGTTACTCCTGGATTAGCACAAGCCTTAAGCCCCCCACCCTCAGTAAATGCTGTCTTCCAAAGAAGAAGGGGGAGAGGGGACACAGAAAAGAAACAGAGACACATAGAAAGGCCACGTGAAAAAAGAGGCAGAGATTGAAGTAATAGAGCTAAAAGTCAAGGAAAGCCAAGGATTTCCAGAAACCACTAGTAAACTTCTGTTGCTTTAGTGTGTTTCTAATATCAGTGCCAGAAACATAATAATTCAGACTAAGTTCTGACTCAGTCTCCTACATATTTTAAGATTCTTCATAATAAGGAGATGAGTTAACAGATTAAGTTCACTAGGAATTTTCCTTGAAATGTATCCAGCACCACAGACAGGCCTGGGTTGAAGCCAATGACAATATAGATTTTTTAAAGAAAAAAAAAATTCCATTGAGATAATCCAAGCAAATTTTAAATACTTGTATGTTGAATTATGAACCTAATTAAACTTATCCTGACTCTTTGTATATATAGCTGACATACCAGGATTACCTCTTGAAATCACATAAAAGATAATCATAGGGACCCGGGTGGTAGAGCAGCAGGTTAAGCACACATGGCGCAAAGCGCAAGGACCAGCGTAAGAATCTCGGTTCAAGCCCCCATCTGCAGGGGAGTCACTTCACAAGCGGTGAAGCAGGTCTGTAGGTGTCTGTCTTTCTCTCCCTGTCTTCCCCTCCTCTCTCCATTTCTCTCTGTCCTATCCAACAACATCAGCAATAATAACTACAACAATAAAAAGATAATCATAAATTCTTTTATTTTTTTTTTAATTTAAATTTTTAATTTAAGAAAGGATTAGTGAACAAAAGCATAAGGTAGGAGGGGTACAACTCCACACAATTCCCACCACCCAATCCCCATAACCCACCCTCTCCCATGATAGCCTTCCCATTCTCTAGCCCTCTGGGAGCATGGACCCAGGGTCGTTGAGGGTTGCAGAAGGTAGAGGGTCTGGCTTCTGTAATTGCTTCCCCGCTGAACATGGGCGTTGACTGGTCGGTCCATACTCCCAGTCTGCCTCTCTCTTTCCCTAGTAAGGTGTGTCTCTGGGGAAGCTGAGCTCCAGGACACATTGGTGGGGTCTTCAATCCAGGGAAGCCTAGCCAGCATCCTGGTGGCATCTGGAACCTGGTGATTGAAAAGAGAGTTAACATACAAAGCCAAACAATTTGTTGAGCAATCATGGATCCCAAGATTGGAATAGTGGAGAGGAAGTGTTAGGGAGGTACTCACTGCAAACTCTAGTGTAATCCTGCTTTCAGGTATATATTTTGCAGTAGTTTATGGATACGTGTGCACATACGCTCTCTCTCACAGAAACTGGTGTATGTCTAGGTTATGGGACTTTGTTAGAAAGTGAACTACCTGAGATGAAATTAGAGTGTACTATAAAAGGAAAGGTCTCACCCGAGTAATGAAGCTGAAGGGTTGTCATTCCACACATGAAGTCTCTGGATACACACTGAGGTGAAGCATGTTGAGATGGCAATCGTTGCTTTGGTTAGGTTGTGATCGGCGGATGCAATATTATTTGGTATGGATTGGAAGAAGCATACGGGAAAGTGAGCCCTATCCAAGGGTGCCAGGACTGGGGGAAGTAGGGGCTCTATAGTGAAGATGTGAGGTTCCTGCTGTCTTAGGGTTCAAAAAGACAATCAATAGTTAATATTATCATCACATTATTTGTTAATTGGGTTAACTTTGAAAAGTCCCTTTGTTATGGTTTGCTGTACAGTACCCAGTATCTTGTATATAGCTGTGCTATTGGAAGCTTCTAATCTACTTGGTCTAGGCTTTTGAGAGAGTCCGCATATCAAACACGTAGCCTATCTATTAAAAAGATTCAGTTTGTCTTTTGAGAACCTTTGAGACATACAATTGATTTCCCCCTCTCATATTAATTAACTACTGATTTATATGTCTACATTTTGCTAGGAGTGTACATAAACACCATTCCCATCACCAAAGGACCGTGACCCATCCCTCCCGCCCATTCCCACCCCCCACTGGCCCAGGAAGCTACATGTCTACCCCTCACCACTGGGTTTTTACTTTGGTGCCCTACTTACAATTTGATCAGGTCCTGCTTTTAGTTTCCCTTTCAGATCTTCTAAGTCAGCTTCTGTTGATGATTGGGATCATCCCATACTCATCTTTAACTTTCTGACTTAGTCCACTTAACATAATTCCTTCTAGCTCTGTCCAAGCTGGGTCAGAGAAGGTGAGTTCATTGTTCTTGATAGCTGCATAGTATTCCATTGTGTATATATACCACAGCTTTCTCAGTATTGAATTGATTCTATCTTTAAAATAAGGACTATTATAATAATTAAGAATTACAATTAAGGGAAAGTCAGTTGCAAAATTGATAAGCGATCCTGGCTTACTGATAGATATTAACCAAAAGAAAAATAGAAAGGAAACCTACAGTGCAATGCCATTTTAATTAGCCCCAAAGGTTTTGGGGTTATTTAGTAGAGTGAAAAATGGAATATTCCATTCCTTTACCTATGCAGTTAAGTTTATGCAACTTCGTCGTATTCTGGCATGCTTTTCTCTCCTTCTAAAAGTCAAAATAGGAGAATTTCCAATAGAATAGATTTTGGGGACTGGTTACTATATTTTTTAAATGTCTTTTCAGATAATCTTTGGGTCCCAGATCAATTAAGTGTTCTGCTGAGTTTAAGCAGCAACAGTTTTGGACTTTAGGAAGATGTTAATACCAGCACTAAAATTTATTCTGTTAATTGCTCTAATAATCAATAAGTAATTTTCATTATAAACCAGGTTCTTTATGTGACTTAAATAAACCAACTGAAGATCATTTGCATCTCAATAACAATTCCTAATAATGTCACATCATTAAATTCCACCTTGGTTCTCAATAATGTTTGTTAGTGACCAATAAAAGGAGTTATTACCTTGGTAAAGTTCTCAAGGGCATAGACTGAACCAAGAGGTGAAGGATTTTCTTGATGTACCAGGATACTGAGTGAGCCTTTTTCCTCATGGCACTTTTACCACAATTAATTTGCTAGTGGCATATTCTCTCTCTCTCTTTCTCTCTCCTCTCTTCCTTTTCATATTCCTCCATTTCTCCTCTCCTTTTCCTCCCTTTTTCCTTTCAAATATATTATATTTTCTTTCAAATATAGAAGCTTTACTCCTAATATTGACAATAGATCAATAAATAATCTTATGTAGATACTTATTATTGCATCTGGTTAATAGGAATTATTTTTTAAAAACTGTATCATCTAATGAGTCTACTTTTTGCGTTGAAAAATATAGGTAGTAAGTATTGAGGAGTACTTATCCTAAATAATACTTAGGAATATTTATCTATGCATATATATTAATATGCATACAATACTTAGATTTTTATAATTAACTTATTTCAATGAGGAAATTTTGATTTACAAGAATTGTCACAGGGATAGAGTGTCATGTCTTCCCAAGATAAATGTCAGCACACTTTACCCACCACCATATTGTTATCTTTTGGCACTACAGTACATTGGTTCTTGGTTCCTTTGACCTTCCTGCCTTGCTCTTTCTGCTGAAATTGAACATGGGTTTGTCAGTGTTTCACCCTGTATTTTCCTTTGATTTGCTTCTTAAGTAGCACTTTTGAGTAGATTGATCTTGTGTTTCTCTTTCTCATACTGGTTTATTAGGGCCTATCTTTCTAGGCTGGTTATATGTAGTGACCAAATCAAATAGCCACTAGCTTCCTCATGTTGTGATATATAGTAGCAGTGATAGAAAACCATGTTATATCCATTTTAAAAAAGCGGTTTCCTATGGCTAAAATGTGTGTCACTGAAATAGTGAAAAATCATTACTATCTTAAAATATATTTTAGTAGATATTTTGTGATTCCAAGACACTTGCTGATGATATTAAAGTTTTTATGTTAATTAAACAACCCCTAACCACCCAGTACATTTCAGATATGTACACTTTGTAATTATCACATTATTGAAATAGCTGGTTTGATTTATCTTTGCCACAGTAACATTGTAGCTTCTGTTATTTTTGTCTTTAGAAAAACAGAGGTCCCAGTGAGGGAATATAAAACTATTACTGTAAATTAAATATTAAAGCTAACTTATTTTTGCATAAGAATGTTGTCAAATAATGGCGATAACTGTTGCTAAGACAGAAACTATTTTGGGGGTGTTGTTTTTTTTTTTGAAGCACAAATTAAAATCCAATTTTCAGTTCTTTTGGTAAATTGCATGTAGTTAGTGTGTATAGCTTTACTGATGGTAGTAGCTTAAGGGGGAGCTATTATAGTCTTAGTTTAGCGATTAAGAAATACAACATTTGTTGAAGGGCTAGGCCTTTTAGCCTAGAATGGATTAGCACTTGATCCCTCCTTAAGCATTTTTATACAGAAGTGCATTATCCTTGGAGCCACCCTGGGCTCCATGCCTCATTAGCTTGGGTGTTAGATAAATCAAAGGCAGCCTCGGAGACAAAGATAAGCAAACTGCAGGCCAGCAAGATGATGATGTATGGATCCAGGAGGCTAATAGGAAAGTATTGACAGAAAAATGGTGTGCTTATCCTGCAATCACTGCATATTGCAATGAGAGCTCCCAAAAGCAGATGGGATACACTTCAGGGAATGCACAGCTTCAAGACTGTTAGGCAGAAATGGATCCTTGTGTTTTAAATTCTAACAAGAACTTTTCTTTTTAGCAGTGATTCAAATGCATTAGAGTGTGTAACAGCACAGGTCACAGCAAACTCTAAAAAGAGAATCCCATTTCAGATGAGCAAGCATTGGAATTTTATTCACTCCAGATTTTTTTCACCAATATACTCATATAATAAGCAATAAATACATGCACATGCTTTCAACAATTGTATATATGCCGTCAGCCACTAATGCACTATGAACTTTGCTTCTTGATAATTCTGCAGGATTCAAATTGAATATTACTTGAGCAAATTTTAAGATGGTACATATATGTAATTTGGTGTATTCTGTAACTACATAATTTTCAGGTTCTTATCTATGAGTCAATATCTTAAGATTAGATGCTTGGGCTTAGCGACTTCTACTTGAAAAGATTTCTTTCCTCTTTTTGGAAATCATGCACTTTGCATTATGAAGATAATTCAATTATTTATAAGATTTAAGAATTTAGGATGAAAATGATAATTTGATAACTTTACTCACTGGAAGAATATATAGAGAAACATTCATTAATAGTCACTTGACCTAAGTACTACTGTGGGCTGAAGGTTAACTAACGGAATTGATTTTCCAAATCAAGGTGCTCTCATTCAGTCTTCATTTTGGCTCAAAAAAGGAAATCCAGTTTTACTCTAGTAGAATAGTCAACTGTTCTGAAATAAGAGAAGCTAAGAGATGTATTGATCATTCTTGTATCTAGAACCATGGAAGCCCAAACATTTTTCCAGATGATGACCCAGCCTTTAGAAGAACTGCTTTGCAATTCTTCAAAGGTCTGGGTAGTTTCACTCTTGCTTGCTTGCTTGCTTTCTTTCCTTTTTTTCCCATTAAATACAGACTAGCTCATACACTGGAGTCCTGATGGACGTGTGTCTGCTTTGGACTTAGGACACTACTGTTCATTATAAGGATGGGTCAAAATCCTATTATTGTCAAAGAGAGAGTCAGAACTACCTAAATAGCTTTAGAGAAGAAATTACAGGAGATAGTCCTGCAAATTCAGGTTTATAACTTACAGTCATTGAGGTGTTAATTTTATAGTTACTATAATGCTATATGTCATTATCAAAAAACCTGAAGATTTTCCCATGTTAAAGTCACCAGAATACTTTATCTTATATTTTACATGTAAGATTAGCAAAACTGTTACCATTGGAATAGATAATATATCTTAATTCATAATAATACTTCCATCTAAATGTCTGAATCTCTTATTTAAAGGCAAGTGGAGATACTTGGAAGGTTTGTAGTTTAATTACACTTAATAAGAATTAAAACTATCAGTGAAAGTTCATTGCTACATCTGAAGTTTACAGATGAGAAAAAAATGAAACTGCTTGCCAACGGCCCTTCAACTGGTAATTAGCAAAGCAGAACAAGACTACAGATCTGCTCATAGCTATCTTGATGTCTCCAACACACTACTTCTCTAGCCAGCATTTTCTAACCAGAATTTGTATGTAGGATATTACTATATTGCATTAACTCAAAATGAAACAAGAAAGCAAGCAAGTTAATTAAAAAGGGGGACAAAGGGGGGGGCATGCAGTAGTACACTGGGTCAAGTGCACATACTATGAAGCACAAGGACCTGCTCAAGGATTCTGGTTTGAGCCCCTGACTCCCCACCTGTGGGGGAGGGTAGTCACTTCACAAATGGTGAAGCAGATCTGCAAGTGTCTGTCTTTCTCTCCCCTTCTCTACCTCTTCTCTCTCAATTTCTCTCTGTCCTATCCAATAAAAAAAAATGGGGGGAAATGGCCTACAAAAACAGTGGCTTCATAGTGCTGCCACTGAGCCCCAGCAGTAACTCTGGAGGCCAAAAATATAAGAGGGGGAGGAGAATTACAAAACAGAAATAGTTCTTTGAGATCTCTAGATGTCTCTGGTACAATCATATCAATGCAAAGTGAAAGCAATTCAGGTGACTGACCTCATTCTGGTCCCAGTGATTGGATAGTAGGAAAACTCAGACACCCTTGGCAACTCTTGGTTGAAAGGGAAGCAAGTTTGTGCCTCCTATTTTTTTTCCAATTTTTAAATTTTTATTTGTGTCTCCTATTTTGACAGCCCTAACTAGCACCCTACTTACTCTTAATTTTACCTTTTCCCTCTATTGCTCCCAAGAATTTCTACTTACCACTTTTTAAGAAAATCAACATTGGAACTAGCATTTTGCCAAATACGGAGATTATAGTATAATTGTTTAAATCAAAGGGATTATAAATAAACTTCCTTATCTTATAATTTGGTGGAAATAAATTACTATAAAAATAGAAAAGCAAAAGAAAATATTAATTGGTTTAACTTCCTCTAGCTCAGCCACATTATCCTAACCTCAGAGAAATCATTGTTACATGTTCATTTTTGCTCTTCAAGTTTCGCACTCCTTTCTTTCTTGACCCCCACCCCTTCAGACTTCAAGAAGAAATGCTCACTTAGATTATCAGAATTCACTGAAGACAGACTGGTGAGGGTTTTTTAATAGAGTAAATCAATTCCACAATAACTTTAAGAGTAATATGTAAAATGGCTGCATAGAATGCTTAACACTCATTATGAAGTGATCTGTTATCTCTTAGAAGTTACCCAACTATCATCTTTTCTAATTATAGTCAGAAACTTATGCACAACTCATCTCACACGTGCAGAGCTGTTTCTGAGTCATCAAGCAAATCAGACATTCAAATAAAGAAATTCAGGTTTAACCACCGCAAGGAATGAAAGTAGACTACTGCCCTAAACGTGATACATAATTATGTCTTATGCCTTCCGTTTGTGGTGGTGATAACTGTGGTTCATTTCAACTAAGTGCCAGCCTGCAAACTCCCAGCTAACAGAGGTATCCTCTTCATCATGTGCTGCCTTTGTTTGGTGGCCTGGGCTGCTTTCTCTGCTCTGCCCATTAGCCCGGGGAACATTGTGATTAATGCACACGCTCCCTGCCCCAGCCACCAGGCCAGCCGGTGGCTGTTCGCCCAAGGTCCCACGCAGCCACCTCTGTCCCTGTGCCTTTAACTGCCTTCCCTTCATCTGCCTGCCCTGCCACCACAGCTGGGTCTCCCCGAGGCCTGACTGCCTGCTGCACCCAGGGACTTGGGCAGGGTGCGTTCATTACTCATCGGTGACAATAACCCATCGAGTAAGATGTAGAACTCAATTCCAGCAGAAAGCCCTATAATGTTGGAGTCAGGAGGTTATCGCTGGGGGACCTGCACCTTGCTCTTCGCCTGGCTTATCGAGAGCTTTACAGCCTCTGCTAGGGCCAGCATCTTGTAAAGCTGAGGGCTGCAGATTTGGCCTCAGATTAGCATACATCTTCCTAAATGGTAACACATTTAATTAAAAAGTAAACCATGGTTAATTTATTTTTTTGTTACTGTAGTATTGGAAAAGAGGAGCAGTACAGTGTAAAATCTGTGGTAGGGAGGAAGAGAAAACTGATCTGAAAACCTGGGGGGCCCTGCTGTTTCGAGCCCCTCCCCTTCAAGCTAGCAAAATAACTCTCTAGTGGTCTGGTGTCCTCTCCACACACCTCATGATATCTGTCTAGACAACAAAAGGACATTCCCCCCATGAGACCCTGGTGCTTTAACCCTGGAATGAATATATATATTGCAATTGTACTGTCAATACTCTCCTCCCACCTCCTTCTTGGTCTTTTGTGTTGTTTGTTGAATTAAGGGACAGTGAGTTTGAGCAACTTACTGGAATTCTGCTGTATGCATCACTAAATGGAGTATTTTCTATATCCCATATACAGAAAATGACTGTATGGTCTGATGACAAGAAGAAAACTTAAATAAAAAGTCCATATGCAAAGAGTCTACAGTTCTTGGGGCCAGGTGGTGGCACACCTGGTTGAGCACACATGTTAAAATGCTCAAGGACCCAGGTTCGAGTCCCCAGTCCCCACCTGCAGGGGAAAATTTCACGAGTGGTGAAGCTGTGCTGCAGGTGTCTCTTTCT
The DNA here is from genome assembly GCF_950295315.1 of Erinaceus europaeus. Lineage (NCBI taxonomy): Eukaryota > Metazoa > Chordata > Mammalia > Eulipotyphla > Erinaceidae > Erinaceus > Erinaceus europaeus. The sequence continues at coordinate 110,741,600 of NC_080166.1, forward strand.
GTCTCTCTTCCTCTCTGTCCCCCTTCCCTCTCAATTTCTGGCTGTCTCTATCCAATAAATAAATAAAGATAATAAAAAATAAAATATTAAGAAAACAGAATCTATGTTCTTAGAATATAAATTTCTATCATTGAATAATCTTCTAGATTTTTTTAGAAGCTATTTACTTATCATTTCTGAGTCAAAAGTAAGTGTTATGTTCACTTCAACTTTCTTATAAGAAACAGATAAGTCATCAAATTGCAGTAATTAATTAATCAGACATCAGAAAAGATTCATTGCAATTGGTAAGAAAATTCAAGTCACTCTACTTAGGTCACCACAGTATCATTGAAAACCAATCATACAACTAAGTACAGCAAACTGCTTAAGTATTTTTTGCTGATTGTAGAAGGTTTATTTATCAACAGGTAATATTGCAAACCCAAAATTTAGAATGCTGGAATAATACTGAAAATGACTAAGGCAAATTTTGTTAGAAGTAATTCAAGACATATAATATGCATGCTAGTTCACATTAGTGCAATGAGAAGTGTGTAAATATTTCTAAGTACTTCATTATGATGTCATCTTCTGAGCTCATGAGACCTCAACCTTTCTAGTAAGTTATTCTTTTCCAATCAACATAATCTTCCACAACTTTGCTATTTTCTGGTTCTGCATCTTATGCCATATCACAATTTCTCAGTGTCTCCTACTGTCATTTCCACCCATGTAAATCCTGTACCATTTTCTTTAGAAATAACTGAAAATGTTACAGAAATTCCACATAAGTGAAACTTCTTTTTAATATGAGGGCTCCAAAAAGGACATCTAAATTTGCTTAGCAGATTATAGCCTATACTTAACCCCTTATGGTGCTTATCTCTCTTAGGTGATAAATCTTGTAGGTGATAAATCAGAATTAATCTCCACAACTGGGGAGTTGGTGGTAGCGCAGCAGGTTAACTGCACGAGGCGAGAAGCTCAAGGACAGAGATAAGGATCCAGGTTCAAGCTCCCAGCTCCCCACCTGCAGGGGAGTCGCTTCACAAATGGTGAAGCAGATCTGCAGGTGTCTATCTTTCTCACAGATGGTGAAGCAGATCTGCAGGTGTCTATCTTTCTTTCCCCGTTTTCCCTTCCTCTCTCCATTTCTCTGTCCTAACAAGGATGACATCAATAACAACAATAATAACTACAACAATAAAAAAAACAGCAAGGACAATAAAAAGAGGAAATATATATAATCTCCACAACAACTGTTGGGAAATATTACTATAAATGAAAATACCCCAAGAAGTGAAAGCACTACATACTACTAACATGTATCTAATGATAGAATTCTTTTTTTTTAATAATTTATTTCTTTATTGGGGAATTAATGTTTTACATTCAACAGTAAATACAATAGTTTGTACATGCATAACATTCCCCAGATTCCCATTTAACAATACAACCCCCACTATGTCATTCATCATCTTTCATGGACCTGTATTCTCCCCACCCACCCCAGAGTCTTTTACTTTGGTGTAATACTCCAATTTCATTTCAGGTTGGACTTGTGTTTTCTTTTCTAATCTTGTTTTTCAACTTCGGCCTGAGAGTGAGATCATCCCATATTCATCCTTCTGTTTCTGACTTATTTCACTCAACATGATTTTTTCAAGGTCCATCCAAGATCGGCTGAAAACGGTGAAGTCACCATTTTTTACAGCTGAGTAGTATTCCATTGTGTATATATACCACAACTTGCTCAGCCACTCATCTGTTGTTGGACACCTGGGTTGCTTCCAGGTTTTGGCTATTACAAATTGTGCTGCCAAGAACATATGTGTACACAGATCTTTTTGGATGGATGTGTTGGGTTCCTTAGGTTATATCCCCAGGAGAGGAATTGTAGGGTCATAGGGTAGGTCCATTTCTAGCCTTCTGAGAGTTCTCCAGACTGTTCTCCACAGAGGTTGGACCAATTTACATTCCCACCAGCAGTGCAGTCCTTTGACCCCACACCCTTTCCAGCATTTGCTGCTGTTACCTTTTCTGATGTATGACATTCTCACAGGAGTGAAGTGATATCTCATTGTTGTCTTGATTTGCATTTCTCTGACAATCAGAGGCTTGGAGCATTTTTTCATGTGTTTCTCGGCCTTTGGGATCTCTTCTGTGGTGAATATTCTGTCCAAGTCCTCCCCCCATTTTTGGATGGGGTTATTTGTTGTCTTGTTGTTGAGTCTGGCAAGCTCTTTATATATGTTGGTTATTAAACTCTTATCTGATGTATGGCATGTAAAGATCTTCTCCCATTCTGTGAGGGGTCTCTTGGTTTGGGTAGTGGTTTCTTTTGCTGTGAAGAAGCTTTTTAATTTGATGTAGTCCCATAGGTTTATACTTGCCTTAGTCTTCCTTGTAATTGGATTCATTTCATTGAAAATGTCTTTAAAATTTATGCGGAAAAAAGTTCTTCCAATATTTTCCTCTAAGTATCTGATAGTTTCTGGTCTAACATCCAAGTCCTTGATCCACTTGGAATTTACTTTTGTATTTGGTGAAATACAGTGATTCAGTTTCATTCTTCTGCATGTTTCAACCCATTGTTTCCAACACCATTTGTTGAAGAGACTCTGCTTTCCCCATGTAATAGTCTGGGCCCCTTTGTCAAAGATTAGATGTCCATAGGTATGGGGCCTCATTTCTGGGCTCTCAATTCTATTCCACTGGTCAGTGTGTCTGTTCATGTTCCAGTACCAAGCAGTTTTGATGACAATGGCCCTATAATACAGTTTGAGATCTGGGAGTGTGATGCCTCCGGTTCTGTTCTTTTTTCTCAAGATTGTTTTGGCAATTCTAGGTCTTTTCTGGTTCCAGATAAACATTTGTAGCATTTGTTCTATTCTCCTAAAAAATGTGCTTGGGATCTTGATGGGGATAGCATTAAATTTGTAGATGGCTCTGGGTAATATATTCATTTTGATGATGTTAATTCTACCAGCCCATGAACATGGAATATCTTTCCACTTCTTTGTGTCTTTTTCAATTTCTTTGAGTAGTGACTCATAATTTTCAGTATACAAGTATTTCACTTCTTTGGTTAGGTCTACTCCTAGATATTTTATTGTTTTTGTTGCTATAGAAAAAGGAACTGATAGAATTCTTTTTAAGGAGCTCATGAAAGGTACAGATTCCCTAGAAAATACTTGAAACGGATTGAAATGAAATAGGTCACTTGGCCAGCGTATTGCTTTGGCTCTGCTACCACCACACTGAAGAAATTGTTATGGTCTCTTCCACTGTCTTTCTCTACCTATCTGACTATATCTTTAAAAAAAATTGAGGCAAAGAAAATAACTACATCATTTTTTACAGCTGAGTACTGATGATGGCAAAAGAACTTCAGTTGTGGGTGAGAGTGTTCTACAGAAAACTTTCATGGAGAAAGAAGCAATTAGACCCAGGTGTCAACAGTTGCACTGCAAATCATTAACCCCCAAGTAAAAAATTATTTAAATTTAAAAAGAATTAAAAAAAATACTTGAGGGCCTGGGCAGTGGTGCACCTGGTTGTATGCACACATTCAACGTGGACAAGGACCCAAGTTTGAGCCCCCACCCCCTACCTGCAGTTGATAAGCTTCACAAGTGCTGAAGCAGATCTGCAGATGTCTATCCTTCTCCCTCTCTAACTCCACATTCCCTTTCAATATTTCTCTATCTTGTCAAATAAAGGAAAAAGGAAGGGAAAAAAAAGGGAGGGGGAATGGCTGCCAAGAGTGGTAAATCTGTAGGGCCTGTACCAAGCCTCAGCAGTAACCCTGATGGCAATTAAAAAAAAAATACTTAAAACTCCTGTTCTTTCATTTATTCAATGAATGTGTTAATATGGCAAGTTCTCATAGAAATCATGATGTACAAGGCAGGCTATTATGATAATGAGCAAATACAATAAGGCACAAAAAAGTTCAAAAGTTCTTGGACCTTCAAAAATGGTAGTAATAGTTATCATTATTAACTGCCATCTTCTCCCTGATTTTTTTTTTACCACCAAAGTTATCACTAGGGATAGATGCATGCACAATGGCTCTACTGCTCTTAGTGACCATCTTTCCCCCTCTATTTTTCTGAGAGAAAGAGAGAGAGAGAGAGAGAGACACCTGCAGCATTGCTCCACCACAAGTGAAGCTTTCACCCTGCAGATGAAGACCAGGGTGGTAAACTCATTTCCTTGTACACGGAAGCATAGTGCTCTACCTGGTGTATCATCACCCAGCCCCTATCTGATGTCTTCTGTAGCTGTATTGGGGAGAGTGCTACATCCCCCAGGGCTCCATAGCACTTAGTTGATATCTTTATCAAAACAATAACTAGTTGATTTCCTATAACTAGTTTCTATAAGTGTCTCTGATACATTTCTTTTTGCCACCAGGCTTATTGATTGGACTCAGTGCTCAGTGTCTGCACTATGAATCCACTACTCCCAAAAGACCTTTTTTCTTTTTTTCTTTCTTGCCTCCTATTTTTCTTTCTCCCTCCTTTCCTTCCTTCCTTCCTTCCTTCCTTCCTTCCTTCCTTCCTTCCTTCCTTTCTCCTTATTTTACTTGATATGGCAGATAGAAATTAGGAGGGGGAGGTAGAGAGGGAGATAGAAAGACATCTGCAGATTTGCCTCACTGCTTGAGAAGCTTACCCCTGCAGGTGAGAACCAGGGGCTCAACCCCAACTCCTTGCCCATGGTAAAGTGTGCACTCAACCAGATGCTCCACTACCTGGCTCTCTTCAGTGCACACTTACATCTACTTAATACTGCATTGGTCACATGACTGGCATGAATAGATAGATGGCTGTGAAAGTTTTCAGCAGTGAAAATTTTATTTATTTTTGAGGTAAACAAAATAGTTTTCTTGGAGAGTGTACCTATGTTGCCATGTGTAAGACTCAGATTTGAATTCAACCCCAACTACACTGGAAAAAGCTATGGTGCTATGGTTTCTTTCCTCCTCGCTCTGTATCTCTCTGTCTTCATCCCTCTCTACCTGAAAAAGTTAGCCTGGAGTAATTGTGACCTGTATACAAGAGGACTGATTTTTATTCACTCTTTGCAGTCTAAATCCTAGCATATTTGTAAATATATAACAAGATCAAGATTTACCCTCAGAGGAAGGTCTCAGGGTGCATATAAAAGTACAGGAAATGAATTAAGAAAAGAACCACTATAAAAATTTCTATTCTACTCTATATAGGTGCTGTCTTGGACTAACTATCTAACTGAAGCCCTACAGAATATAAACAACTTTCAAGGATTGCCTGATACCACATGCCAGTCATCCATATAAGTTAGAAAATTGGACGGGGCCAGGCAGTGGCGCACCTGGTTAAGTGCACACACTAAAATGTGCAAGGCCTTGGGTTCAAGCTCCTGGTCCCCACCTGCAGGGGGAAAGCTTCACAAGTGGTGAAGTAGAGCTGCAGGTGTCTCTCTGTCTTTTCCTCTCTGTCTCCCTCCCCTCTCAATTTCTCTCAGTCTCTAAATTTAAAAAAAAAAATGAAAGAAAATTGGACAGGGAAGACCATGAGCCTAGATATTTTAAGTCTTTGCACAGATTTTCTTTTCCCTACTTTATGAGGACAATGCTCTAATTTCCTAGGAAAGTCCTTTGGATATCAGGATGGCCAAGGGAGATTCAAGCTCCCATTTACAGTCTTGGATATCAAACTTGGTATGCACTCAGATAGCTTTAGAGAGTAGTAACATTGTATTACATGGAGAAAGAGCTTTGGGATTTGGAAAAAGGTTGATGATGAGGGCTGTAGGGAAGAAAAGCTTGGCTGATAATATTAAGTTAGTCCTGGCCCAGCCTAATTACTTTTCTCACATTTAGTTAATCTTTTCACCACTCTGAGGGACGATTTTATTCTCTCACCTGAACTTACACACTCAGTTAAAAAAAAAAAATCACAAAAGGTTAAAACTTTAAAGGTCTCTATAAAGAAGCAAAAGGCCCATTCAGAAGTCTGGGAAGTTAAGTATGTATGGAAAAATTCAAGAATTAATTGTTGTGCTCTGTTAAAAATGTTTATCTAAGTAATAAAATCATAACTATTTTATTGGTGTTAAGTTAGCAGGATATAACTACTAGAGGCCATTTAACCAACCCTATGAAGAAGAGATACCTGAGAGATGTAGAAAAGGACTTAAAAGGGGACCAGGCAGTAGCACAGCAGGTAAAGAGCACATGGTGCAAAACGCAAGGACCGGCTTAAGGACCCCGGTTTGAGCCCTGGGCTCCCCACCTGAAGGGGAATCGCTTCACAGGCGGTGAAGCAGGTCTGCAGGTGTCTCTCTTTCTTTCCCCCTCTCTGTCTTCCCCTCCTCTCTCCATTTCTCTCTGTCCTATCCAACAACAACGACAACAATAATATTAACAACAACAACGATAGACAACAAGGACAACAAAGGGAAAAGGTGGCCTCCAGGAGCAGTGGATTTTTGGTGCAGGCACTGAGCCCAGCAATAACCCTGGAGGCAAAAAAGAAAGAAAGAAAGAAAGAAAGAAAGAAAGAAAGAAAGAAAGAAAGAAAGAAAGAAAGAAAGAAACTTAAAAAAAATCATCTCTGGATCCAGCTGTGCCTGAAGTCAGAGGTATTCACAGGCTTTCCAGTTATGAGAGTTAGTTAATTACTTTAGATAATATTTAAGTTTAGATAATACTTAAGTTAGGTTCAGTTAAGCTAAATCAACTGAGAAATACATTGGTTAATTCAAATGATAAATAGTATTTTCTTTCTGTATCTTGGCTAAGATATCTGTAAGACTCCAACAGGTGAGGAAGAAGTTGTTTGAAGAGGGTTGGATGTATTTGCTTGTTTCTCTCTCTCTCTCTCTCTCTCTCTCTCTCTCTCTCTCTCTCTCTCTTGCCTCCAAGGTTATTGCTAGGGTTCGATGCTTGCACTACGAATCCACTGCTCCTGGAGGCCATGTTTTTTCCATTTTTGTTGCCCTTGTTGCCTTTTTAATTGTTATTGATGTTGTTGGATAGGCCAGAGAGGAGGGGAAGCCAGAGAGGGAGAAAGACACCAGCAAACCTGCTTGGCTGGAACCGAGATCCTTACGCCAGTCCTTGTGCATTGAGCCATGTGCGCTAGCACACGGCCCCTGTTTTTGTCTCTTAAAGAAGAGACATTAAAGAATGGAAAGTGGATTGGAGGTAGTTCTAAATTTCTAGCTAGCACTCGGGTTTAAGTCTTATACCACTTCATAAGTGGGTAGCTACATATCTCTGTGTGTGTGTGTGTGTGTGTGTATGTGTGTGTGTGTGTGTGTGTGTGTGTTTTACTAGTGCTTTAATATTGATTTACAAGATTGTAAGATAGAAGGGGTATAATTCCATGCAGTTCCCTCCACCAGTGTTCTGTGTCCCATCCTTTCCATTAGAAACTTCCCTATCCCTTATCCTTTTGGGAGTGGGGACCAAAATTCTTTTGAGAATACAGAAGTTGGGAGTTCTGACTTCTGTAATTGCTCCACTGAACATAGGCATTAGCAGAACCACCCATACCCCCAGCCTTTTTCTATCTTTCCTTAGTGGGGTAGGGCTCTGGAAAGGTGAGGTCTTCTGACTAGGAAAGTCAAGATGGAATTATAGTAGCATCTGGAACTCAGTGGATAAAATGTAGTAAGCTGGAAAGCAGGGGGAAAAATGATTAATAAACAGGAGCCATAAGGTAAGAATAGAGCAGTTGAAAGCAGGGATTTTGTTGGAAGAAAGCTAGGTAGAATATTCCTAGGAGTCTTTGTCTTAATAATCTTTGTTTGAGTTTGCCAGCTAACATGGGCTGGACTAGGAATATTGTCTGGGAGGATGGTGTCAGAGTTGGGAGTAGAACTAGGAAAACAGGATTAGGGGAGAGAACTGCTTGAAAACTCAAAGATATATAAATGTAATTAACCATTTAGCACAATGATCTAACCAGGGACCCATATTTATCCACATTTAGCACAGGAGTCTGTACAACCTCTGAGTCTCTGTCAGTCTGAACTCACAATCCATGGTCACAGCTGGGAACAGTCTAGGCTGCACTCATTTCAGGACCAGTCTTCCTTGAGTGGCATAGTAGGTTGACCCAACCTCCCTTTGGAGCGAGGCAGTCCCTATCATTGCTATTTCATAGTGAGGGTATGGGTCTGAAGAAACTCAGAAAGGGGCTTAGAATGGTATTCCCAATGGGTGTGACTAGTTATAGCAGATAGAGGGATCTATCAGGGGTCTAAGCCCATAATACCTTGGATACTGGAGTATCCAAGGATTCCCTGCCTAGTACCCCGGGTGATGGGTCTGATAGTGGCCAATCCATGGATGGTGGAGCAGCGCTGTTATGTTGCTCCTCTCTCTAGTGTCTGTCTTTCTCTTCTCTCTCTTCCTCCTAGTGTCTCTCTCTCTCTCTCTCTCTAGAACAAAGGATGAAAAAATTGTCATGAATGTGCAAGGTCTTGGTCAGTGCCACATAATTTTGTAAATAAAAAGAAACATAACAAAAAGCAAGTAGATAAGAAAAACAACAAAATAACTTCACTGGTATACGACAGGATTGTCTATGGATAAATTCCCAAAATATCAAAAAAAAAAAAAACCAACTATTGAATAAGCAGTCATAGTATGTGTGCAAGTCACAAAGCTAACACATTCAATTATTTTACTATATAAAAGCGACAAGCAATTTAATTTTGATATTTAAAACACATTATTTAAACAACCACCAAATGAAATACAGGTATAAATACAACAAGATATTCCAGCTCCATTAAAAAATAACTGAATAATAAAATAAAGTGTCTAAATAAAAAGGAAAATATTCCATGTCCATGAAAACTAACTGTTCTTTCTAGTATGACCAATGGAGTTGAGCAATTAAAACCAGAAGCAAGAAAAAAGCCAACACAATGTTCAAGTAAACAAAGTCAGAGACAATACTCTACTTCAAAATTTACCATAAATCTATAATAATCAAGAAAGTACAGTATAGGTGAAAGTATAGATAAATTGATCAATGAGTCAGAATAGATAGTCCAGAAATAGACCCACATAAATATAATCAACTGATATTTGACAAAGGAGCAAAAGAAATCAATGGAAAAATTAGTATTATCAACAGATAGTGCTGAAACAACTTATTATCTCTCCCAAAAATAATTTTTTAAATATGCACCTTACAAACCTCTCACAAAATTTACAGATGGAAGTGGGGGAGGAGAGGAGTACAGGGCAACTTTCTGTTCATTTTTTTTCTAAAATTGCCCCCAACCAAAATATGTTAATAAAAACATCTACTTGATTTCTAAAAATATTCTAGCAAATTACAAATAAATGAAAAATGCAGAAAGTTTGCTGGTTGGATATATTTGGCAAAAAATTATAAAACTTTTATAAAATTATAAAATTATAAAAATGAGTAGTAGATATTTCACAGAGAGAATGTCATGTAAAATCTAGTGCTGATTGAACAGATTAGCCCCTCTGTGGGCATACTCATTCTCGCTCCTTTCTCTCGCTCCTTTCTCTTTCTTACTCTCACTCTCTCTCCATATGGTCAACTTAAGGCTCAATGGGAACAATTAGGAAAACTGATTTCATGAAAAGAGAAGGTCAGAGGTTCTTTTAGGAACCTGTTAAGATAAAATAAAAACCAAAAATTCTTTGTATTTTTATTTTGTTAGCCAACTAGTGTCTCTCAAGCAACTGAGTCTATACTCAATAAATCATTCTCAGTTGCCTTTCTGCTTCAATTATATTATTTCAGTCATACAACTAATGAGGACATGTGGGTTCAGTTCTAAATGGAAGATGTATTTCTGGGAATTCAGGGTTGGGAGAATACTATTGATTTATGTGCTGTTGGTCAGAGGACCCCACTCAGAAGTCATCAATGGTTAAATGTCAGCCTTGGGGGCATATTGAGTAGTTGTCCTCAAGGGGTCAGTCCTGCACCTGGTGCTGTTTAATGTGTCTACCAGTGACTCCAATGATGTGCTCTGGATTGTGTTTCTTAAGATGCCTCATATTTTGGCTAGGATAACAATTCACAGTCTACATGCTGTGTTGGAAAAATAAGGACATGGTAAACCAGGAGACATGCAGTCAGAAAGTGCAAGGAAATTTATTTTAGAAGACAAATGCCCTGTATGCACCACATAGTGTGATCTTGTTATGGAATTTCCACCGGTCTTTGTTTCTTTGGCTGTTAACATCCTTAAATGAATCTCAGCAGAGTCTCTGCCCAACCAGTGAAACCATTTTAGTAACTTTGTGCTGGGTGGGGTACTGATGAAGAGCCTGGAGTAGACTAGAAAAGATCCTCAAATGACCCTGACATGCAAACTGGCAAAATCTTTAGCCTTCATATTACTATTAACTGTGAGTAATGAAGTCTCTGGGTATGTTAAGAAGTGCAGTTAGAACAGAAATGTTCACTATGCTAATAACTACTTTGATGAAAAAAAAAAAGCAAATATTTTATAAATTATATTTCAATTTATTAACTTTTTACTGCTTAAAACTATAAAGTTCCTATAGCTATAGATTTTTTTGTGGTACTATGCTTGCTAGTTACATAATAAAAAGTGCAGAAATTTTGAAACTGAAAAAAGAAGTAATCATTATAAATTAGAAAGGGCAAAAATGGCTCCACTTTGAAGCTGAGTGTTGAAAGAGAGAAAGTACTAAGGCAAAATAAGAGAGTGATATCTTTTAATACTTATTTTAAAATAAACTCTAAAGCAAAACTTCTTTAAATTCAGCAACATAAGTAGTTTGAACTGGATCATTCTCTTTTGTAGGAACTATTGTATGTATTGTAGAATGTACTTAAAGGTAGTATACTTATACTACCCTGTCCTGTGTCTTTTGGGACAAAATGGATGGAATTGGAAGTGACTGTGCTAATTGAAATTAATTGAAGTGGGTCCAGGCACTGGTACACTGAGTTACAGTTACTCACATGTTATAGTGCACAAAGACCTGGGTTCAAGTCCCCAATCCCCCACTTGCAGGGGAAATCTTGTGAAGTATTGGAGCAGTGAAGTATTGAAGGTGTCTCTCCTTCTCTCGATCTCCCCTTTTCCACTTGATTTTTTTCTCTGTTTCTATCCAAGTAGATAAATATTTTTCAAAAAAGAAATTAGTCATGGAGTGAAAGACAAATACTGGGTAATTTCATTCATATGTGAAATATAAATGATTGAAACAAATGTGACAACAACAACTAAACTCTTAAAAGCTGAAAACTAAGCTGGTTATGGGGGGGGGGGGAAGGAAGGCTGGGGGCTGAGACCTTTCCTTGGTGTAACAGCACTGGAACTTGGTGGCAAGTATAGTAAGTCATATATGTAGAGGTGTGTGTCCAGACTCCTAGAATCATACATTTGTAAATCTGTGTTAAATAAATGCTGTATCATTGCCTCTACTCAATACATGCAATAATGGTCCTCAGTATATATCTTTAATATGTGACTGGGTAATCGTCCTCTAACTGAAAACTACTGCTTTGTGAAGAAGAAATGTTAAAGGGAAAGTTCATTTTCTTAATGAAAAAAAATCACATTATCATAAGATCGATTTTCGTCAAAGTCGGGAAGTGAGTGACTGGTAGATTCAGGACTAGAACAGTTTTCTAGTCCAGGCTCTTCTTTAACAGAATTCTGTAGCTTTGTGTTTTGAAAAGTCCAGGAGAGCAAATTCAGATAGTTTATTCTCAACACTTGGTACATGTGTTGCCTTGAAATACAGTGCAGCTAATTCCTATCTACTCTTTCTGAAACTAGACAGATAATAAACACTGAAGCTCTCAGGACAGAGGCTCCTGACTGTTTCAATGAGAAGCAAGCTTAACCACTTTGTAAATAAAGCAGTAAGAAAAACCCATTTATGCAATTAAAAGCATAATGAATAGTTTTCATGAATCAATCCAACCCACACATTTTTAAAAAATAAGCACTTAAGGCATATAAATGAAAAAGATAAATTGGATTTTGTCAAAATTAATAAGTTTTGTGTTTGACAAGATGCCATCAAGAGACTGAAGAGACGAAAGTAAATGAGGGGGCAGGTCAAGTCTCACCTGTTATGGCACATATGTCATTATGTGCAGGGATTTGGGTTCAAGCCCCCAGCCCCCACCTGCAGGGGGAATCTTCACAAGCAGTGGGGTAGTGTTGTTGTTGTCTCTCCTCTCTGCCTCTCTTTTCTTCTTTCTCTCCCTCTGTATCTTTCTGTTTCTCATTCTTAATTAAAAAAAAAAAATGGCCACCAGGTATGTTGGAGTCATGTAGGCACAGAGCCCCAGTGATAAACCTGGTGGATAAAAAGAAGAAATAAAAAGAAAGATCTACAGAATGGGAAAACATTTGAAAATAATTTATCAAAGCAGGATTTGACTGAAATTGGAGCAGGGTAAAAACCTACTGGGTTAAGGGTAAGGGTGCATGTTTGGTTTCAAGGGGCCGTGAGGGAGGGGCGAGTGTGAGGGCAGAGGATGGGATGGGACACAAGTTTTTGGTGGTGGGAACGGTGTTTATGTACAGTCCTATTAATTTGTAGTTGGGGAGTCAGACAGTAGCGCAGCGGGTTAAGTGCACGTGGTGCAAAGTGCAAGGACAGGTGTAAGGATCCTGGTTCAAGCTGTAGGGGAATCACTTCACAGGCGGTGAAGCAGGTCTGCAGGTGGCTATCTTTCTCTCCCCCTCTCTGTCTTCCCCTCCTCTCTCCATTTCTCTCTGTCCTATCCAACAAGGATGACATCAATAACAACAACAATAATAACTACAACAATAAAACAAGGGCAACAAAAGGGAAAATAAGTAAATATTTTTGAATATTTTAATTTGTAGTCATATAAATCACTATTTAACTAATATTAAAAAAGAAGAGAATTTATCTAATAATGAGCCTTACAATTAAACAATAAAAGATAGATTAATCAACTTTTAAAGTGGAGAGAGGCATTGAATAGACATTTTTATTCATATATGGGATGTATGCAAATGGCCAGTATGTACATAAAAGATGCTCAGTAGCATTAGTCATTAGGGAAATATGATTTGCATAACCATAGTGAGACATCATCTCACCTACTCTGTGGCTCTCATCAAAAAGAGAGACAACAGCAAGTATTAGCAAGCAGCAGAGATGCTGGTAGCAATATGCATAGGTTCATATATGGTGCCAGGGCCTTGAAACCCAGGTACTTGCATATGACAAAGTGTGTGCTCTACCATGTGAGCTATCTCATGGTCCTGAATTTTTTTTTTATATTACAGTCATGGCTATACAAGTCTATAAATATACTAAAATTCATTGGTAGGCACTTAAAGTTAGTGAATTTATGGTTTATAAATTACATCTGAGTAAAACTATGTTTCCAAAAGTTCCTTTAAGATAAATGAAATAATATGTCACAAAATGGGAGAAAGAGCTGTAATGCATATCTGTTAAGAAATATGTCACACCGGGGTCGGGCGATGGCGCAGTGGGTTGAGCGCACTTGGTGCAAAGCGCAAGGACCAGCGTGAAGATCCCTGTTCCAGCCCCTGGCTCCCCACCCGCTTCACAGGCCGTGAAGCAGGTCTGCAGGTGTCTATCTTTCTCTCCCCCTCTCTGTCTTCCCCTCCTCTCTCCATTTCTCTCTGTCCTATCCAACAACGAACAACATCAACAATCAACAATGGTAATAATAATAACCACAAGGAGGCTACAACAACAAGGGCAACAAAAGGGGGAAAAAATGGCCTCCAGGAGCAGTGGATTCATGGTGCAGGCACCGAGCCCAGCAATAACCCTGGAGGAAAAAAAAAAAAAAGAAAGAAAGAAATATGTCACACCATACTGCTTAGGTGAAAGAAAATCTGAATTTTTGAATTTGAAAAGAGCAGTGAATAAAACAAGTAATATGGGGTCATAGAGCTAGTTCACCTGAAAGCATGTCTGCTTTTCATGCTCATGACCTACTTTCAAGTTCCAGCCCCCACAGCACTTGGGGAAGCTGCAGAGCTGTAGTATCTATCCATCTATCCATCTGTCTATCGATCTAGCTATCTGAATAAGTCAGTTTGGAGTAGTGAAAACCCAGAAACAACAAAAAAATAATTTTAAAAAAGGAGTAAGCTGACATTGTTGCATGAATATTCCTCTGCATGTATTATAAATGTGATAACCTACTATTGTTGGGTAGTATGCCACCTCCCCCTGGCTTCTGCTTAACCATATGCCTATATAGGGATTTACTGAACCCATTCAAAGCTTTGGTCTATTTACATAAATCACTTTTACATTTACATAAAGCACTCCCTCCAGGGCATTGGTGGTTCAGTGATAGGATTCTCGCCTGTTCCGCCCCCTCCTTGTCACACTCTGATTTTCACCAGTCACTTTTCTCTCCACCCTCTCTATATCACATCCTGTTTCCACCCTACTTGGAGAGTATAAAAACAGCTGCTCTTCTGATTAAAGACACTTGGAAATTGCTTTCTGGCTCCGAGAGTTCCAGAGTGTATCTCCTGCGGAAGTTAGTGCGGCACGAGTTCCTGATCCCTCTCCCACGCAGCAGCCTAGATCGGCTCCAGTTGAGTTCTCTCCAAGCCAGAGAGCACTAGCTCGGGAAGAAGTACGCTCAGGCTATCCCGGCATACTATTAGAGATTATAATATATATTTAAGTTTTAATACAGATAAGAGAGCTAGAACAAAGAAGGAAGGAGACTGGTGGCTGAAATTCAGATAACAAAGCAGCATGCAAGAAGACTGACTAAGGAGAAAAATAACATGACTTCAATATGGTTAGAGATGCAAAACTCCAGACAGAAGTGACATCTTGGTGATTTCTTTGCAAATACAGAGCATAAAAGGAAAACATGATATGTTACTGTGGACAGACAAAAGCAGAAGAAAAGGTTTGTAGATTTATTCCAAAGTGTCATGTGATTGTTTTCAATTGGGACTGTCAATGACTTCCTTAACATTTCTGTCACTTTTCTCCACTTTCATTTTATTTATTTATTTTTGTCTCCAGGGTTATCACTGGGGCTTGGTGCCAGCAATACAAATCCACTGCTTCTGGTGGCCATTTTTTTCCTGTTTTATTGGATAGGTCAGAGAGAAATTGAGAAAGGAAGAGAAGATAGACAGGGAGAGAGAAAGACACCTGCAAACCTGCTTCACTGCTTGTGAAGAGACCTCCTTGCAGGTGTGGAGCTGGGGTTCAAACCAGAATCCTTGAGAGGGTCCTTATGCTATATACTATATGAGCTTAACCCAGGTGCACCACTGCCCAACCCCCTTCTTTCCACTTTTCTACCCCCTCTAACAGTGTCATTCCACTGTCTGTGTGCTCTGAAAACCTGCCCAATGTTTTTTAAGCTAAAAAAAACCCTTACTTTTTTGTATTGCAGAATTACATGTCAACAGGGGTTTAATCCACACCATTCCACCATCAGAGTTCTGAATCTTCAGTCTTGCCACTGCCATCCACCCCAGCCATCACCTCTACAACTTATCTGACCGTATTTATACATAGGTGCCCCCTTTTTTCCCCCTGATTCAACAATCCTCTCTTCCCCTCCACACCCCTCATGAAAACATTACTACCTCCATATGCCCCTTCTCTTTTCCTTCTCTCTCCATGCTGATGGAGTGCACAGTCCTCTTATCTTCATCCTATCAATTCTCCCCTGCTGGGAGTATGGATCAAGGTTGATTTTGGGGTGCAGAAGGTAAGAGTTCTGGCTTCTATAGCTGCTTCTCCACTGAGCATGGGCATTGATAGGTCGATCCATACCCCCAGCCTCTTTCTGTTTCTCCCTAGTAGTCCAGGACACATTGGTGAAGTTGTCTGCCCAGAGAAGTCAGGATGGAGTCATGGTAGCATCTGTAACTTGGTGTCTGGAAGGTGGCATGACCTAAGTTGAGACAAGATGGTTAATGAGTAGGAACCATAAAGCAGGATTAGAGTAGGTGAGATTAGGGATTTTAGGGTAGAAGAAAACTAGAAAACTCATTTTAGGCATATTCCTAGGGTTACACAACTATGGTAGTTCTGCTTGAGTTTGGTAGCTATCTTGAAATTGCATAAGAATATTGTCTGAGAGAATGGTGTCAGAGTAGAGAAAAAGGGCTAAAAAGTTGGATTAAGGCAGAGAGTAGCTCCCATTCTTGGAAAAAAAATTCTGTGACTAAAATTAACTATTTACCTCCATCCCCCTGCTCCAGGGCCCACATATATATATATTTATATTTAGCACCAGAGCCTGTGTAACCTCTAAGTCCCTATTGGTCTGAGATTATAGCTCATGGTCACAGCTGGGAACATTGCAGGCTGCACTTATTTCACGACCAGTCTTTTTCGAGTGGCAGGGCAGTCTCCCTCTGGAGACTGGGGCAACCCCTACCATCCTTGCTTTATGATGAGGACAAGGTCCTGGGAGGGTCCACAAGATGTCATTCCTTATGGAAGTGACCAGTGGTGGTGGAGAGAGAGACTCTTGACCAGGGCCTCACACATACACATTTCACCATTCCAGGCCACCAACGTAGAGAGGAAGAGAACACATACTGTTAGAGCTTACTCATCACCATAGTACTTCCTAAAGCAGGTGTCCTACCCTGTGTACCATCTCTCCAGCCTAGTGAAACTTTAAGAGTTATTGTAGAGTGGGCCAGGAGGTAATACGTCAAGTTAAATACAAACATCACCATGCACAAGGACCTGGGTGTGAGGTTTGAGTCCCTTCTCCTCACCGGTGGGGGACAGTGGGCAGCTTCAGTAGAGGTTAAACAGGTATGCAGGTGTCTCTTTCTCTTTCCTTCTCTGTCTTCCCCTCCCTTCTTAATTTCTATCTGACCTATCAAATAAAGGGAAAAAAGGGGTAGGATGGCTACCAGAAACAATGGATTTGTCGTGCAGACACAGAGCCCCAACAATAACCCTGATGGCAATAAAAGCATTCTTTTTAAGTTAGTGTAGAAATTCATTTAATTTCTAACACTACTGAGGTGTGTGTTAGATATAGACAAAGTAGAATGAATATATCTGGAGACCTTAGAAAAAGTTGAGGGTAGGAAACAATATAAAGCAAAATAATTTCAAGTAAAGTACTAATTCCATTAACAGGAGTTAGCCATATAAATAAAGAAAAGTTTTATTATAAAGATAAGGAAACAAAATATAAGAACTAATTTGTGTAATGAGAAAAATATTCTTTGGGGACACATATTTATTTATTTGGTCAATCAGGCAAGCAACCAAAATACACTTATTATACTAAATATGTCATATATACTTTTATAGATCAGATGAGATTATATATGTCAGATATTGTCACTAAGTAATAAGGAAACAAAAAAATCTCATAAATAGGAGGTGTGTGTGTGTGTGTGTGTATGGGTGTATGTGTAAGAAAAACAGATTATTTTAGAATCTAATAGTCAAAGCAAAAATTTAAATGAACATAGAACCAGTTATGTCCTTACAGTTAGAGAAGGATCCAGATAAGTTTTATAAAGAAGAGAGAAACCTTTGTATTGAGTCTAAAAATTTTTTGAATGATAAGCATGCAGTTTATCATTAATGAGGTGTGGAGAAGGAGAAAAGAGTTCTTTCTAGAAAGAATGGATACAGAAGCCCCAAATTTGGGAACTATCAGTGTATCTTGAAAATTATAAAATGTCCACTATTTCTGAATCCAGTGTACCAGAGGAGATGCTGAGAATAGGTAGTTGGAGAGGTTGGTAAGACTAAAAGTTTGAACTTTAATCAATGTAGAGCCTTTGAAGAGTTTTAGACTGGCCATATTGTATTTTCAATTCTGAAGAACCACTTTGGTAGAAAGAAGGAAGACAGATGAATTAGAAGGAAGCAAGTCTAGAATATAGAATGTAATTAGATTCTAAAGGTGCTTATCTGGAGATGATGGAGGCATAGCATGTGTGAGGTGGTGAGGGTAAAGAGTTGACAGATTAGAGATATATTTAGGAAGCTGGTTGGAGCAGACATGGTGATTAATGGCAAGCAGAGATGAGACAATGGGGAGTCAAGGTTTTGGGGTTAGGCAATTGGGGCATGTCATTTTGTGTTGTAGGAAAAATGAAAGAAGGAGTGGTTAATGGGAAGATGATAAATTTGATTTCAGACATCTTAGGTTTGAGGAAAATGTGAAACATCTAAATGGTAATTTTCAGTAGGCATTTGAATTAATGTGTCTGGAGATGAGAAAGATGTAGACTGGAATTAGACATCCGAGAATCAAAGACATTTAACAAATAACCATGTATTGGTTAAATTAGTTCGCTGTAGAGGGTGAGTATCCAAGGTCTGAAGGGAACAGAGACTTGGAAGAAACCTCAAGAATCAGCAAACTGTATGTACATCTAACCACAACATGCTAGAGGGTGCTTCAAAAAGAAATGCTTTAGCAAGAGCATACCTATCTACCATGATATGTTACCCACATTGAGCCCTATCAATATTGTATGCACTTCCTAAACTCTTCATAACCCTTCTTTTTAAAATTTTTAAAAATATTTTATTTATTTATTCCCTTTTGTTGCCTTTGTTGTTGTTTTTTTTTTACTGTTGTAGCTATTATTGGTGTCATCATTGCTGGATAGGACAGAGAGAAATGGAGAGAGGAGGGGAATACAGAAGGGGAGAGAAAGATAGACACCTGCAGACCTGCTTCACTGCCTGTGAGTGACTCCCCTGCAGGTGGGGAGCTGTGGGCTCGAACGAAATCCTTAGGCTGGTCCTTGCGCTTTACACCACATGTGCTTAACCTGCTGCGCTACCGTCTGACTCCCATAACGCTTCTTTAAAATATTTTAGCAAGTGCTCCTTGAAATTTATCTTTTAAAAAAACAAAGTTATCTGTGTGTTATAGTGCTGTAGTCTATAGGAACAGATTATGGGCAACTGTAGCTCACCTAATATTAAAAAAAAAGTCTCAGAAAATCCCCAGTAGCTGAAAGATAAAGTGAAAACTATTCTATGGCCATTGCACAAGTGTGCGCACACACGCGCACGCGCACACACACACACACAAACTTTTTCCTATTTTAAAAAATTAAATTACTTTTATTTATTGGATAGAGAAAGTAAGAAGTCGAGAGGGAAGAGAGAGAGAGAGAGACACCTGCAGCCCTGCTTCACAAAGCTTGCTCCCTGCAGCTGGGGATCAAGGATTCGAACCTGGATTGTAATGTGTGCTCAACCAGGTGCACCACCACCCAGCCCCTTCTTTTTTCCTATTTTTATTTTTTAAATTTTATTAGTGATTTCATAATGATTTACAAGATTGTAAGACAAGAGAGGTATAATTCCATACAGTTCCCACCATCAGAGTTCTGTGGTTCCCATAGGAAACTTCTCTATTCTTTATCCCTCTGGGAGTATAGACCAGAATTCTTTTGTGGGGTGTAGAAGATAGGAATTCTGACTTCTGTAATTGCTTCTCTGCTAGACATGGGCATTGGCAGGTGGATCCTAACCACCCCCACCCCTCGCCCAGCCAGTTTCTATGTTTCCTACAGGGGTAGAGCTCTGGAGAGGTGAGACTTGGACACATTGCTGAGGTCATCTGCCCAGTGAAGTCAGGATGGAATCACAGTAGCATCTGCAGTTTGGTGGCTGAAAGGCTGGGTGGTGGCACACCTAGTTGAATGCACACATGACACATATTACAGTATACAAGGACTCAGGTTCAAACCCTTAGTCACCTGCACGAGTAAGCTTCACCATTGGTGAAGTTATGCTGCAGGTCTCCCTTCCTCTCTTTCTCCCCTTCTATTTTCAATTTCTCTGTCCTACCAAAATAAAAATAAAATATTAAATAACAGAATTATATCAGACAATAAAGCTTTGCATAGGAAAGGAAATCATCAACAAAATTAAAAGGTGATCTATAAGTGGGATAAAATATTTACAAGCTTTATATTTAGTAGTTAGTATTCAAAACAGATTAGTAACTCATGCAACTAAACAGCAGACAACACAGATTAGAAGACAATTCATCTGGTAAGGTAAATACATTATCATGCACTCAGTCCAAGTTCTAACCCTGAAAACACATAAAAGTGCCACAATACCAGGAGAAGCTTTAGTACTATGGTGTCTCTTCCAACTTATCTTTCTGTCTCTCCAGCATAAAGAGAGTGAAAATAATGCATAAATGGAGAAATCACATAGGATCTAGGTCTCTGTTTTTTGGGGGGAGTACCATTTAATAGTAAATTCAGTGTTAAAAATGGCCAGTGAATCTGAATAAACATGTTCCTAAAGGATGTATGAATGACAAATAGTACAAGTGAAAATAGGATCAAAATCACTGATAGTCCAGGAATCCCAGATCTAAGCCATAATGAGATAGTATCTCACAGTTGTTAGGACTGCAATCATTATAAAGACAAGAGTTAACTAGTATTGACAAGAATATAGAGGAAAAGGAACCCTCAGTGTTGTCCCAGCAAACTCATTTCTAGATATTTGTCTGAAAGAAATAAAATCACAGGAGTCCGGCAGTAGCGCAGTGAGTTAAGCGCACATGGCGTGAAGCACAAGGACCGGGTAAGGATCCCAGTTGGAGCCCCTGACTCCTCTTCTGCACGGGGTCGCTTCACAAGAGGTGAAGCAGGTCCGCTGGTGTCTATCTTTCTCTCCCCCTTTGTCTTCCCGTCCTCTTGATTTCTCTCTGTCCTATCCAATACAATGACATCAGTAACAACAATCACAATAACAACAACAATAAAACAACAAGGACAACAAAAGGGGGAAAAAATAGCCTCCAGACAGACTAGGAGTATGGACCGACCAGTCAACGCCCATGTTCAGCGGGGAAGCAATTACAGAAGCCAGACCTTCTACCTTCTGCAACCCTCAACGACCCTGGGTCCATGCTCCCAGAGGGCTAGAGAATGAGAAAGCTATCATGGGAGGGGGTGGGTTATGGGGATTGGGTGGTGGGAATTGTGTGGAGTTGTACCCCTCCTACCTTATGTTTTTGTTCATTAATCCTTTCTTAAATAAAAAATTTAAAAAAAAAATAGCCTCCAGGAGCAGTGGATTCATGGTGCAGGCCCCAGAAATAAGCCTGGAGGCAAAAAGAAAATAAAGTCACTACCCCAAAGAACTATTTTACTCTCATGTTCATTGCAGAATTATTCATAATTGCTGAAACATCAAGATTTTAGGACAATCTTAAGTGCCCATCAACAGATAAATGAATAAAGAAAATATGATTATTTACATGCACACACAAGCCATCAAAAGATATACTGCCATTTGCAACAACATGAATGGCCTGTGAGGTATTATGCTAAGTGAAAAAAGTCAGACAGAGAAAGACAAAGACTACATGTTCTCACTTAAATATGGAATCTAGAAAAGCTTAATTTATAGAAACAGAACAGAATGATGGTTGCTACTGGCTAGAAAGGGATATTGGGAAATGTCAAATAGTACAAAAGTCTCACTGAAATAAGAATTACATGAGGGGGGTGGAAAAAAAAGAATTAAATTAAATAAATTTATCATGGCATTTGGAACATAAAAACTATAAATAAACAGTTTACTTTTAATAGCTAACTCATAACTAATTTTATAATTACATAATTAGCAGCATAAGTTTTGGGAGTATAATTTACAGTTTGGTAACTATAATTAAACACTGGATTATAGATATACTTGAAAGTTGCTAAAAGCGTAGATCATAAATGTTCTCACCAGATGCATGCTCCCACACACAGGATAGAGGTACTAGCTAACATTATTGAAATAGTCACTTTAAAATGTGTCTTGTATCAGATCATAACATAGTGCACTATGAACTTACACACTGTTTCATGCCAATCACATGTTTATAAGGTGTTTTTTAATTTATTGGATAGAAACAGAAAGAAATTCAGAGGAAAGCAAGAGATATAGAGGAAGAGAAAAACACTCACAATGCTGCTTCACTGCTTGGAAAGCAGTCCCCTGGCATATGGAGAATGGGGGGCCTGGAGGCCAAGTGGTGGCACAGCAGCTTAAGCACACATAGTACCATGTGCAAGAGCCCTGGCTCCCCAGCCGCATGTAGGACACTTGGCAAGCAGTGAAGCAGGTTTGCAGGTAATCTGTTGTTCTCTCGTCCTTTCTATCTCCTCTTCCCCTCTCAATTTCTCTGTCCTAGCAAAAAAAAAGAAAAAAAAAAAAGGAAAAGTATGGGTGCCAGGAACAGTGAATTTGCTTGCTGGCACCAAGTCCCAGTGTTAACCCTAGGGGAAAAAAAAAAGAGCTGGGGACTTGAGCCTTGGTCTGTGTATACAGTGATGTGTGTACTTAACACGATGAGCCACCGTCAGGCCCTCAGTTATATCATAAAGATGGAAAAAAGACAATTCCTTGCAGTATTTTTACTGAACAACTGCTGCAATGTATTATAGTACAGTAAGATAGAAGTAATGCCATTGTCAAATCATCCACCAGTGACAGGAAAAAAAAGCTATGACTTATTTGACGAATACAATACAATGTAGCAAGAGGTGAAATGAAATAAAAAAAGAATCCAAGATTGACAGATATATAGAGCCTGTAAAAACTTTCAACTTTCATTTGCTTGGATTTTTCTTTTAGAAAAAAAAATGAAAAGATAGCAAAATATCAGGTCGATCAGTTTTCCAACTAAATATGACCAACTAAAGAGGAGCAAAATAATTGAAGAAGGTAGAAAATAGAGATAAGAATACAGATCTGTGTGCTGGATAGTGGCACACCTGGTTAAGCACACTTGTTACCGTGCACAAGAACCTGGTTAGAGCCCCCACTCCCCATTTGCAGTGGGGAAGCTTCATGAGTGATGAAGTACTACAAGTATCTCTCTCTTGCTTCCTGTCCCTCTCTGTCTCACTGTCCCTTCTTAATTTCCCTCTGTCCTATAAAATAAAGGGAAAAAATGGCGACTAGGAGAGGTAGAATCATTGTGTGGACACCAAGCCCAAGTGATAACCCTGCTGGAAAAGAAGGAAAGGAAAGGGAAGGGAAGGGAAGGGAAGGGAAGGGAAGGGAAGGGAAGGGAAGGGAAGGGAAGGGAAGGGAAGGGAAGGGAAGGGAAGGGAAGGGAAGGGAAGGGAAGGGAAGGGAAGGGAAGGGAAGGGAAGAGAGAAGAAAAGAGAAAGAAAAGAAAAGAAAAGAAAAGAATAGAAAAGAAAAGAAAAGAAAAGAAAAGAAAAGAAAAGAAAAGAAAAGAAAAGAAAAGAAAAGAAAAGAAAAGGAGGACTGATCTATGGGAGTTGGGCGGTAGTGCAGCGGGTTAAGTGCAGGTGGCGCAAAGCTCAAGGACTGATGTAAGGATCCCAGTTCGAGCCCCCAGCTCCGCACCTGCAGGGGAGTCACTTCACAGGTGGTGAAGCAGGTCTGCAGGTGTCTGTCTTTCTCTCCCCATCTCTGTCTTCCTCTCCTCTCTCTTTCTCTCCCCATCTCTGTCTTCCTCTCCTCTCTCTTTCTCTCCCCATCTCTGTCTTCCTCTCCTCTCTCTTTCTTTCACCATCTCTGTCTTCCTCTCCTCTCTCTTTCCTATCTTCCAACAACAACATCAATAATAACTATAATAAAACAACAAGGGCAACAAAAGGGAATAAATAAATAAATAAATGCTAAAAAAAAAAAAAAAAGAACTGATTTAAGACAAACACCTAAATGTGAACTCTAACTCCACTTGCTCTACCATTATGTGACCCAGCCTTTCTGTACCTGGCTGTCTTGTCTGAAATTTGATGTAATAATAACTGTCTATTCAAGGTGAGAATTACATAATACAAGTTTAACACAGTATCTAGCACATAGTAAGTCATTAAGCACTAATATTGTTTATTTTTTAATATTTTGTCTCTTATTTATGTAAATGTGTGTGTGGGACAGAGGGGTATAGAGAGAAAGAGAGCAAAACACTGCTCAGCTCTGGCTTATATGCTGGGGATTGAACCTAGGACCTCAGAGCCTCAGGCCTGGAAGTATTTTGCCTAATCATTATGCTATCTTCCCAGCCCAGCTATTATTTATTCATAATATCTAACATCTGAGTTTATAGCATAATGAAATGTAGTTTATTGAATTATTTATTATTTATTTACTAATAGTACATTAATATTTAGTCTAATAGCTTAGGCTACAGTAAAGCAAGAAAGATTTTCATTAGAGAAAAAGGAAGGAAAGAATCTACAATGCATATTCCATTTGTCAATCAACTCACCCACTAATTTATTTCATTTTTATTATTTACTGTTTAGACATCTATTTTTGATATCTCCTTCTCACATCTGACCTTGGATAGCAGATCAACCCCACTTAGGCTGATTCAGAGCATCCAATTACAATATATGACAGATGTAAATGTACTATTCTAATGCAAAAACCCTGAGGTGCCTTATTGTGCTTCAGCCTTGTTAAATGGCAGCTAGGGGCAGTCAGGGCAGTAACGCAGCGGGTTAAGTGCACGTGGCACAAAACGCAAGGGCTGGTATCAAGATCCTGGTTCGAGCCCGGGCTCCCCACCTGCAGAGGAGTCACTTCACAGGCGGTGAAGCAGGTCTGCAAGTGTCTATCTTTCTCTGTCTTCCCCTCCTCTCTCCATTTCTCTCTGTCCTATCCAACAACAACAATAAAATAACAAGAGCAACAAAAGGGAATAAAAAATAAATATTAAAAAAAAAGGTAGCTAGGTACATACTGATCAACACGGAAGCCCTCAGACTCTAAAATCACATTTACAGTTGCTGATAAGGTTGACAATATGACAATACCCCATGGAATCCAGAGAACATATATCTGTAGTTTAATTACATTCCCAGAGTTTAGCTCAATGTCTGGCACTCAGTAGATGCTTAATAAAAGTGAATAAATGAATGAATAAACAAATGAGCTAACTTTCATTGAGATCCTATATTAAAGAAATATAAATTTGACTCTCCCAACAATCCATCTGTAATTAACTTGAAATTCCAGAAAATGTAAGTTCATTGCTAAAAGTTTAACCAAAATCCATAGCTCTTCAAAGCCAACTAATCAAGTAGCTTGCTTAATGTTGGATGCATATTCATAATGGAGCAGTGTAAGTATCCGGCAGGCTTGCTTGAGCAAAATAGATGGGAAGGATGTATGAGGAAGGTAAATGTCTTAAAAAAAGAAACCTGATTTTTATTTTAGTTATTTTGAATAAAGACAGAACGAAATTGAAAGGGAAGGAGAAGACAGAGGAATAGGGAGAGACGCCTTCAGCACTGGTTCAATGCCTGTAATGCTTGTGAAGTTTCACTTTTGCAAGTGGAGACTAAGGGATTGAACCAGCCTCCCTAATCACTTAACATGTGTCCTCTACCACATGCACTACCACATGGCCCCCTAGAGAAGGTAGAGCTCTTAGCTCACTGTGAAACACTCTCCTTCCCAAGTCTCTGTAGGAATCATACTGGTAAGGACTTCACTTTCTCTTCTATGTCAAGCATCTAATCTCCATAACAAACTATTCTCAAAGCAACAAATTTCACTTAATTTTTCTAAACCAATAAATAATATAATCATGTGCAGTTGTTATTTTAATTCCTGACTTAAGTCCTAACTCAATTTTATATTTTAGGAGTTCACTCTGAATATTCTAACCATTCCACTGAGACTTTCTATCTTTCTTTTTCTTTCTTTCTTTCTCTCTTTCTTTCTTTCTTTCTTTCTTTCCTTATTTATTTATTTCTTCCTCTCTCTTTTTCTCTCATTCCTTCTTTCTTTTGTTCTTAAACTGTTCATCTGTAGATACTATGTGAGAAAACAGGTTCAAAATCATTTTTTAGTCCGCACTTCAGTCCTACATGGTAGACATTATTATTCCCATTTTGCAGATGAGAAAATGTAAATAGAATGTATTTTATTTAAGGACATTATATATAACTAGCGAAGTCAGGAATCAAATTAGCTCTCCTCTGGAAACAGTTTCTTTTTCATTAATTGACATCACTGAAAATTAGAAATAAGGGGCCGGGTGGTGGCGCACCTGGTTGAGTGCACATGTTACAATGTGCAAGGCCCCAAGTTCGATGATCCCCTGGTCCCCACCTGCAGGGGGAAAGCTTCACAAGTGGTGAAGCAGGGCTGCAGGTGTCTTTCTGTCTCTCTCCCTCTCTATCACCCCGTTCCCTCTCAATTTCTACCTGTCTCTATCCAATAAATAAATAAATGTAATTTTTAAAAAATTAAAAAATAAAAGAAAATTAGAAATAGATTTGGGAGGGGAAAAATCAGTCATATATCCGAGATAACAACTCATATATGCAGATACATGTATAATTAGAAACCAAAAGTATTTCTTCTGCTCTTAGGGTTATTTTTCAAAGCAGCAGTGGAGATCTCAGAGGAACGAAAGAAAGGAACATTCGAATACTGTCCTCTGTCTCCTCCACTGAGCCAGGGCTGCTTCCACAGTGGTCCTGTACCGGAGTTGGAAGCTTCAGTGCACTTAGCAGCAACAGCTTTTATCTGCATGCTGGTTCTGCGGGTTCCACTTATTTTTTTCCCCCTAAAATAAAATGTCTCTCCTCATGTGGGTTGGTTCATTTTTTGTTTGTTTGTGTGTGTGTGTGTGTGTGTTTTGTTTTGTTTTTGTCACTTGCTGCAGAGACCAAGAGAACTGGCTCGCAGAGACACGGAAAGACTGAGAAACAGAATCTGCAGGCTCGGGACTGGCAAGCGCTATTAAGTCAGAGCTCAGCTCCTAGAAACAGAAATTGAGGTTGAGTTTTTTGGGGATTTGTAGGAGCTAGGGACCTGCAAAAAGACAATTATTTCTAAGTTTCTTAAACAATGTTTTGAAAGAGGATATCAATTGTACAGTCATCTGTAGAAAGCCAACCATTTTCACTACTCCACCCACCCTTTCCTCAACTTTTCAATATATCCATTATTTTATAAAGTTACGTACTCAGTAGTCTGTGAACCAGGATAACCAATATCTATTAATTGTACTATGCCTTCAATACCTTTATTCACAGCATTAAGTGGTCTTTACCTAGTGACTAAATTTATTCAAAACCAGACTGGAAGTTTCTCAACCCTAGCCAGCAATGAAGGAAAACTGAAGTGTTGATCAATCTTCCTAACTGCATGTTAACTAGTTGTATATCAGAGGCCATTTTTATAAAAAGAGAGGGGGAGGGAGAGAGAGAGAGAGAAGGAGAAATTTGGCCCCTGGAAACAGATTTAAAAAAAAAAAACAGATGGATGTTTATCTATTCATTCAAAGTGTGGAGGAGGGGCCAAGTGATTTGTGTGTTTTGTGTATCTCTATTGGAGGACAATAAGCTGATTGAGAGGGTTTTTAGGAAAAGAAAAGCAGCAGACTCAACTAAATCAGCAACCATCCTTTTGGATGCCAGCTGACCTCAGTGAAGATTTAGTGCTAGATTTAAAAAGCTTTGTTTACAGACAATTTTAAACTACATAAATTTAAATTGTCAAAAAAGAAATGGTTACCAAAGCTTCTAATGCCCCAATATCCCTTCCTCAACCATATGCAGGAAAAGGCCCAGAGGCAAATACAAAGCCACTAACCCAAATGCCTGTGGAGTTTGCCAGAAAGCCAGATCCTGCTGCTC
Organism: Erinaceus europaeus; assembly: GCF_950295315.1. Classification (NCBI taxonomy): domain Eukaryota; kingdom Metazoa; phylum Chordata; class Mammalia; order Eulipotyphla; family Erinaceidae; genus Erinaceus; species Erinaceus europaeus. Next base: position 110,769,224 of record NC_080166.1, read on the forward strand.
CTACTGTTTGCTGCTGCTACTGAGAAACAAAATCTTACATGGCTTCAAATGCTGGTTTTTAAGTACTAATCAAACAGCAAGAAGGCACAGGATTACCAAAAGGAAAAAAAAAAGATGTTTGCACAAAAATGTTACATAAATATGAAAATTCACATTTAGGTCTTGAACCTTTTGTGCACCTTCCATTTCTCCTACAGAAGGAATTAGACTCCATGATTAAAAATTAATACAGGCACAAATGATGGTAGAGCTTAAAGTCTGAAATATTCCAAACATTTTATATCTGTATCGTTTACTTCTTCTCATCAGTTGTCAGGCAAATGGACATACACATCAGAAAAGCACAGTCCCATTTGGGGAAAAAAAAACAAAAAACTCTTACATGTCTGCATCAATATTTGGTGCTGATGTTGATGAATAAGTAATGATGTGTAGGTGTTGATAACATTTATACACATCTCTGATTGGTTCTGACACAGGTGCTCCGTGGAGGATGAGGTTTACAAGCCGAAAAAAAAAAAAAAAACGGTTAGGAGAAAGCCATGTGAACAGGCTGTCCCTCGCAGATGTAGGGCTTTGCACCTGTGTTTGAAGTTGCTCTTTCATTTAGCTTCTCTGCAGAAAAGCCAGGCATGACGTTCAAACTGGGAGCAGCTGTGTATGGGGCCAACTTGGACTATTTTGTTGCCTAAATGTGGTCTCCTGGATTCATTAGTTAAACTTAACTGAAAAACTTTTTTCTTCAAGTTTTGAAATTATGGAGTAGGATTATGAATAGCCATACCAATCTCCCTGCAAATCCAAGAATATGAAAAAGGTTGTACAGTCAACTTACATTATTCAAGGGTTTGGTGATTTAAAAAAATGCTATTAAAGAGCGTATAGAAGGTAAAAACGGCGTTAATTGACCAAAAATTTTATTTGGATCACAAGCCAATTTTCTCATTTTAGTAAGATAACACTTAGGTATTGGGGAAAACCTTTAACTTAATACAGTCATATTCTACCCTAAGTTAAAGACAGATATTGAACATCATCTCCAGCTAAATTAAAATTTCTCTAGTAAACTGACAACAACACTGATCGATTCTTTCACTTTCTGCTTAATTGGGTTAAGAACATTAAAAATTCTCCAGTTTAAAATAGTAAGTCTCTTGCAACCGTAACTAATTTTTCATTCCCTAAGGTTTGGCTAGTGACAACTGGAGGCAAATCAAGAAGAATTTATCACTCAGAATCATGGCCACAAGACTCATTAAAAAATTGCAGGGAGAACAATTAAATGACATGTTCAGATTCTTTGAACTTAGCATTGCTCACTCTGAGGGCTAAGAATAGTATGTAGATCTGTTAGTTGCTTTAATATTCTAGTTAAATTTTTTAAAATGTCACTTAAATGGACTTAAATTGTTTTCACTTTGTTATTTTTTATGAAGAACAAATGCAGGGGAAATGATAGACTTAATTATCCACAACAAAATAAAATACAACTATATAAAATTATATTGACAAATTATGTGGATAATGGCATTCTGAAGAAGTAAATATATTATTTAGAGTATGGAGTCAAAAGCAGAAAGTGTCTCTCAAGTAACAATGTATTAAATAAATTTTATAGGGTAAGTATAATAAGAGGTTATGCACAGATAAAGTATGTTATATTATAAATGATTTCTGACAAATAATAACTGACTGCAAAAAATTTCACAATTAGTACTTGCTTTATTGTTTTTTCTTTATCAATTAACTGAGCCTTTGATTTGAATTTTCCACCCTCTGGCATCAAGAAGATGCCTTTTCTTTTCTTTAAACAAAGGATTATTCTTCCTCAAAAGGGGTTTGTCTAGTTCTTTTATTGTTTTATGTCACACAGGGGAAAAATGCTTTTGAGGCATCACTACTGAATTTAGCAGGGAGGAGAGTTTACTGCTATATAATCATTAGTCAATGCAGTAGCTGAGACCTTAAACAAAAGAAAACAAACTACAAACAGGCACGCATCCCCTAAAGGCACATCAGAGCACCAGAGAGGGCAGGCATGGATTTCAAACAAGGTTGCCCAAGCATGTGCTAAATATTGTTGCTCTTGACTTTAAACTGCACACCAAGGAATATAGTCTCACCTTCTATTCTAAAACAATATTGAGAAACAGGGGAGAACAAATATAAAGGATTTAGCAAATGCACTTTTACTCCAACTCTGTGGCAACTCTGGAAATTATATTTCAAGCCTAACAAAAATATCCTAGTATAAAGAGCCCTATCATAAAGCTATTAGAAAGTGAGTCTTAAAGTGCCTGTGCTTTTCTATATGGAGCCAGGCTTTGTTACTTTACACCAACTCTGTACAGTCTATAGTTAACAGGTCTGTGTGCTGCTAGAAATCTTGGGGATGCATTTCAGCTAGCCTTCTTGCAGGCAAAATGTTTATGGATTCATTTACCCAGCTAGGAACTGATACATTGGAGGGAAGAAAAAAAAAAAGTGTGTGCTACCAAAGGACTTTTTATATCAATTCGTTTTCATCTAAAATATTTCTTTAAATTATTAATTCCACTTTCTCTGTGTGTGTGTGTGTGTGTTTTGTTTATAATTATCTTCATCAGTTTTATAGTTTTGTTGTTATTCAACTTACAGATTGAAATGAAACTAAAAGGGGCCAGGTAGTGGCATACCTAGCAGAGCACACACAGGAATGTGTGCATAGAGAAAACTACAGGTGTCTTTGCACCCTCCCTCTCTCCCTCATGCTTTCTCTCTCTCTATCTATCTCTATCTGATTACTGTGCAAACTCACTGATTTTTTTTTTTTTTTTTTACACCATAACATATCTTGTTTGGGCTGAAGATTTTCTTCCTGTCTTCATGGACTTAAAACCACTTAGTAGGTCCTGGAATTCCACAAAAGGCTTAGTTTCTTCTTGTCCCATTGAAGTCGCTTTCATTTGGGGGTGGGGGTGGGGGTGGAGGGTGGGGGGTTGCATAATGTCTTAATGGGATCTGGAGTTATGAGGTGATAATTTTAAATATCTTACTCAATTTATACTTTTCTCCTAAAATTAACAACTTGGTTCCATAACCTTACAAAAGTACTGCCCATTTAAGGTTTTATCAAGACTGATATAGCCTCCATTAGATAGACATTCCTTAGAAGGCAAGATTTTCATCTTGTTCCCAGATTAAGTCTACTGCTTTCCTGTCCTCTTGCCTACTGCAGAGATCAATAAAAATTTATTCAATGAATAATCCAGTCCATGGGTTAACAAATGGCCTGCCCAAGAAGGCATGAAAATCACAAAACATAAATAAATTAAATGACACTGAGGAATCAGGAGATAGGTCAGTCAATGGAGTGTATGTACAGTTTGTCTTGCACTATAACCCAGGTTTGAGTTCCCAGGAAAACATGGGCACAACCATAAAAATGGGAAGTTTTAAGAGTGGTAGGGTTCTCTTCCACTTGTTCTTTCTATCTGAAGTTAAGAGGAGAAAAACTGACCACCAGAAATCATGGAATTATGTAGGCAGAAGACCATGGAGGAATAAAGTAAAAAAAGAAATTAAAAAAAAGTTTTGAGATGATTACTTTGGCAGAAAAGATTAAAAAATTATATCCCAGTCTGGGGAGATAGCATAATGGTTATGCAAAGGATTTTTATGCCTAAAGTTCTAAGGTGCCAGACTCAATCATCAGTAGCACAATAAGCTAGAGATGAGCAGTGCTTTTGTAAAAATAAATCAACAAGTAAAGTTTATATCCCTTGGACACCAGGTCGTGACACACTCACTAGAGTACACACATTACAGAGCAAAGGACTCAGATTCAACTCCCCGGTCCCCATGTGCAGTGAGGAAACTTCATGATTGGTGAAGCAGAGCTGCAGAAGTCTCTCTCTCTCCATCTCTATCTCCCTCTTCCTTTCAATTTCTCCACGTCTCTATCAAAAGGAAAAGGTTTATATCCTATACATAGTTTTCCTTAAATAAGTTAGACTTAGATTTCATATTTTAGAGTTCTGATATAAAATGATCTAGTAAAAATTTACTTTAATTGAATTCCATGGTATAAGACAAGTATAGTGAGCCACTGACAATAGTAATGATTATGGCAAACTGGAAAACTGAAATAATTATCTCAGGTAAGACTTGCCAAATGTGTTTTGTTTTCCTTAGAGAGTTGAAGGTTGACACTGTATCTAGACACACACAAAGTTTGAGAGCTGCTCAAATGCCAACAAGTAGCATATGCCAGATCAGTACATACCTATCCTTTGAACTTCCAGAGAGAATATTTTTTACCTAAATTGTTATCAAATTTATATATACATGTTTATATCATAGTGATAAAATGCTTTATTTTCCTATTGAAAGGTTTCTTTTTATATAATCCTATCATAACAAGAGGTATTTTATACCACATTCATATGAATTTTTACAGATAAAATTAGGAATCAACTTTTTCATCAAATGGGCTTTCTTGTATATGCCAAATGTCTTAGTTTTCAAAGTATCCTGAAAAGGCCATGAAAGTATTATTACAATGCTTGCAAATCTGGCTCTTTTTTTTTATATAAGTTAATGATGTGAGATGAGAGATATTTCATCTTTTATACAGTTATTTGACAGTGATGAATTTAATTCATTCTATCATATTGAATGATACATTTATATTCAGTATGTAGTTTAAAATTTCATAAATGATTAAAGTCCCTGTCATTTTAATTATAATATGCAGAGAGCAGCCAGAACTTATTTGCAAAGAATAATGTTCAAGTCAATAAATTTGGTGAGCACTCCTGACAACATATAAATAATGACTTTTAAAGTATAACTACCTGTAGTTGAAAACTAAATAACAAAGATCTGTGTTTGGGTTTTTATAAACTAGCTCATCTAGCTTTCTACAGTGTTGCTGAGGACTTATTCTGATGCAGTCTCCGCCCCCAGGTTTTTCTATGCCCCGCTAAATCCTAGAGTGCCCCCTTTCAACCAATCCTGGCTCCGCCCCCAGGTTTTCCTATGCCTCGCTAAATCCTAGAGTGCCCCCTTTCAACCAATCCTGGCTCCGCCCCCAGGTTTTCCTATGCCTCGCTAAATCCTAGAGTGCCCCCTTTCAACCAATCCTGGCCCTACACGTCACCCCTGGTTGTCGCCCAATAAAAAGCCCCCTCACCCCTCCCCTCGCTCTCTCTGGGCTCTCGGCTCTCCCTCTCTGAGGTCTCGCTCCCTGCTCTCCCCCCGTGGTCGGCCATTGCTGGCTGGCTCCACGTGGTCTGAACCAAACCTCCCCCCCATCCTATAATAAAGATCTGTGTACCCCTTTGCTCTGGACGTCCGCTCTCTTCTCCGCGGTGCAGCCCGACACCAGACCACCTCAACAACATCTGGCGCCCATCGTGTTCCGTACCCACACCACGCCCGGCCTGAGGTCTCCGAAACCGCCCAGACACAGGTAAGTGGCATCCGCCCACTTCTGTGGCCCCGCGTTTCCCTCCACTATGGGAAATTTCTCGTTTTATGAGGAGGTGTCCCAGTCATTATTTCTTGACCTGGGACAGATTCCCGCTGTCATAAAAGGTTTAATTTTCGCTACCCCTTGGATTTTTTTAACTGTGGTCGCCACTTTCAAGATATGTAAAACGTGGTATGCCATAAGGATAAGTGACCTTGAGGCTGAGGTACGAGAGTTAAATCACATGTGCTTAAGACTTAGACATCCTAAGCGATCAGCGGCTAAACCCAAGAATTCCGTTCCCACAGACACGCACACGTGTTCGGACGCTCCTCCTCTGACCCCACCCCCTTCCGCCGTTCAGGTTTCAGCTCAGCCTGCGTTCCTGAACCCTGCCCCTTCCGTCCCGGTTTCAGCTTCCGTTTCAGCTCCGCCTGAGGCGCCTGCATTCCTGAACCCCGCCCCTTCCATCCCGGTTTCAGCTCCACCTGCGTTCCTGAACCCTGCCCCTTCCGTCCCGGTTTCAGCTTCCGTTTCAGCTCCGCCTGAGGCGCCTGCGTTCCTGAACCCCGCCCCTTCCATCCCGGTTTCAGCTCCACCTGCGTTCCTGAACCCTGCCCCTTCCGTCCCGGTTTCAGCTTCGCCCACGGCCCCTGCCTCCGCGGTTTCAACTCTGCCTGCAGCTTCTGCGTTCCTGAACCCCGCCCCTGCCCCTGCTGTCCCAGTTTCAGCTCCGCCTGCAGCTTCCATTTTCCTGACCCCGCCCCCGGCCCCTGCTGCCGCGGTTTCAGCTCCGCCTGAGGCTTCCTCGTCCCTGACCCCGCCCCCTGCTGATACATCACCATTAAGAGATCTAGTGGCAGAGATACGAGAGCTAAAGGATATTTTTTCAGCATTTAAGGATTTTAAACCATGTGCAGTCCACCCCGGGAGCTCCGTCCCCGTAGATATGCGTTTAGTCTCCCCTGCAGCCACTACAGCAGTTTCTACTGAACTTTCCACTTCTGTAGCTCCCTCTCCCGCGCCACCGGACCAAATCCACACATTCCCGGTAAACTTGGCCCCTTCTAAACAAAACCCTCAGCCGTGGCAGCCATATTCCTCGAAAGAACTTGGAACGCTCAGGCAAGCAGTCAGGGAGGACGGTATGCACTCTCCATGGACCAAGTCCGTTTTGAGAAGCTTTTACCAGCATTTAAATACACCACAAGACTGGAAAGAACTGGCTCGTGCTGCACTCCCAGACCCTCTCTATCTTCAGTGGCAGGCATGTTTCCGCGATGAGTGCTCTAGGCAATCGCAGGAAAATAGTAACAAACAGATAGAATGGAATTCTGATGCTTTGTTTGGAGCAGGAGCTTATGAATCTGGAGCTCAGCAGGCAGAAGCCAGGTTTCCAACTGGTTATTTTGAACAGGTACGCATCTGTGCGACACAAGCATGGGAAAGGGTGACCACACCTGATGTAGATCCATCAGCTCCCATTAACTCTTTTCACCAAGGCTCTGATGAGTCATTGGCGAGCTTCATCTCAAGGGTGAAGAGAAGCTTAGAGAGAAAGGTTTATAATCCTGACGTCCGCACACTACTCCTGCGCTCTATTGTCTGGGAAGGCATGACACCACAATTCCGTCAGGTATGCCTTAATCTTAAACACCTACACCCAGATAATTGGATTCTAGCAACACAGGAGCTTACATCAGGCAATTATGGGACACCCGCTACGACGCAGGTCTATGCAGTTGCCCCACGTAAGCAAAACGGGGCCTGCTTTCAGTGCGGTCGCCAAGGACATTGGCGTAACCAATGTCCTGATAAGTTGCGACCACGCCTCCAGTCAGGGAAACCACGCCTCCAGCCAGAGCAACCCCGCTTTCAGTCAGGGAGCCAGAGACCACGTACTGTTTGTCCAAGATGTCGTAAGGGGTTTCATTGGAAGAGAGATTGTTGGTCCCAATTTCATAAAGATGGTTCGCCCCTGAATGGTACAAATTCGGGGCCTGAGATTTTGTGGACCACTCCTGTTTTAGAACAAGGTCACCCTTCTATGACAGTAAAGATTGGCAATATTCCTTTTAAATTTTTGATTGACACGGGGGCAGCAAAGACGATTTTAAGGCAAGAAGAGGTTCCCCAAGATTGGGAACTCATCCCTGGACCCAGTTTACATGGAATAGGAGGGATGACAAGAGCATTTTGCACACGAGACTCGCTTATGTGGGAAGACCCAGAAGGTTCTACTGGACACTTCCGCCCTTTGGTAGCTAATATTAGCACCAACTTACTGGGCAGGGATCTTCTGGAGTGTCTTAATGTTAGGATATCCACAGACGCCTCTGCAGAGCGTAAAACTCATTCCCGCGATACCAGGTCTATTCAGCACCCCCAATACTAAATGCCACTGTTCGTAGCCAAACACCCCGCTTAAGCTGGCTTTCTAATGAGCCTGTCTGGGTGGAACAGTGGCCTTTACCTAGGGATAAGCTAAAAATTTTAAAAGAGCTCGTCCGAGAGCAGTTGTCCTTGGGACACATTCGTCATTCTCGAAGCCCATGGAATACTCCTGTCTTTGTGATTAAAAAGCGCTCGGGAAAATGGCGCCTCCTTCAAGATCTCCGTGCAGTAAATAAAACCATGCAGGTCTGGGGCTCCCCCCAAAGGGGTTTGCCTCTTGCTTCTGCAATTCCCACGGGAATCCCAATCATAGCTATTGATATACAAGATTGTTTTTTCTCTATCCCCTTGCATCCGCGAGATTGTAAACGTTTTGCCTTCTCTGTTCCGTCTATTAATAATGCCAGCCCCGCTGACAGATTTGAATGGGTGGTGCTGCCCCAGGGTATGGCCAATAGTCCTACAATTTGTCAGGAGGCTGTTAAATCTGCCCTTGTCCCATATATTCATAAGGGCCTTAATATTTTTCATTATACAGATGATATTTTAATATGGGGAAAATCAGATACAGATCTCTATGCCTTACGTGATTTTCTCATTCCTGCATTAAAGAAAAGCGGCCTTAATGTAGCCCCTGAGAAGATACAGCTAATCCCTCCAATATCCTTCCTAGGTTCAGAGATTTCTCTAACGCAAATTCGTCCCTTAAAACCTAATGTTACCTTCCCTTCTAACCTTACTCTTGCTTCTTTACAAAGTTTTCTAGGAAATTTAAATTGGCTTAGGCAGTATCTCTATCTGCCCACAAGCTGCCTCCAACCACTGTTTGACCTGTTGAAAGGAAACAAACAGCCCTCTTCAAAACGTAAGTTAACTCCCGAGGCCTCCTTGGCACTGGAAAGGGTTAACCAGGCCCTCCAGGACATGCACCTTGTTCGATTCTCCCCCTCCTCTCCAGTAAACCTTCTAATCTTCAACTCCACCCCCACAGTAGTAGGGGCACTGTGGCAAGACCATGGGGTTCTCGAATGGCTTCACACGCCAGTAGGAGGAGCTCCAAGACTCCTCACTGAGATAGATGCGTTAGCATTCATGGTTCGCCAAGGGAGAAATAGGTCTGTGCAGGTCTTAGGGAAAGAACCGGATTTAATCATTCTGCCCTTTTCTCTCACAGATACAGAGTGGCTTATACGCCATCATTCCCGCTTTGCCATAAGCTTCGTGGGGTTTCCAGGACAAATAGATAACCATTTTCCTTCTAATAAATTGATAGCTTCTTTACCTCTTCTGCCTCTACTAGCACCTAAACTTTTCTCTCGGGATCCCATTCCCTCTGCTCCTACAATCTTTACTGATGGCGGAAAAAGGGGAGCTGCTGCCCTTATATATTACCCAGACAAACAATATCCTAAACCTCTCTTTACTGAGCTTCCTGATAATTCCCCTCAGTACAAAGAACTTTATGCTGTTTTTCTTGCACTAAAAGCTGTACCAGAATCCTTCAACCTTTTTTCTGACAGTGTGTATACTGTTAACTTACTTCCATGGCTTGCTCGTTCGTATGTGAAAATTGATGACAACCCACTTTCCCCTCTCTTGATTCAAATCGCCTCTATGCTCTGTTCTCGAACCCAACCACTGTATATTCAACACCTTCGTTCCCACAGCCCTCTTCCTGGTTCCCTGTCCGAAGGGAATGCCGCAGTTGACCGCCTTGCCTCCACAGGAACTTTCCCAGTCTCTGTCTCTGATCCTGCTAATTTTCACTCTCTAACCCATGTTAATCTTAAAGGCCTTCAAGCTCGATTCCCTGATGTTCCTGTACCACAGTTAAAACATATCCTTGCTACATGCTCTTCTTGTGCAAATCTCATAAAGACACCTGCTATCCAGACCCTTGGGGTTAACCCCCGAGGTTTAAAAGCTAATGCTATTTGGCAAATTGATGTCACCCACATACCAAACTTTGGCAAACAAAAATATGTGTTTGTCTCAATTGATACCTTTTCTAAATTTATGTGGGCTACAGCTCAGACAGGAGAAAGTGCTAAAAAGCTTGTAAGCCATATGCTCTCTTGTTTTGCCGTTATGGGGGTCCCATTACTTTTGAAAACAGACAATGCACCTATGTTTTCAAGCAAACAATTTAAAGATTTTTGTTCCCTCTGGAATATTACTCATACCACGGGCATTCCCTACAATCCACAGGGACAAGGCATTGTCGAAAGGGCCCATCAAACACTGAAGGCTCAACTAAATAAAGATAAAGGAGGAACATATCCCCCCAATATCCAGCTAGCAAAAGCCTTAACTACGTTAAATCTCTTTAATATTTACAATAACTCAGCCTTACCCCCTATTATTCTTCACTGGCAAACACCATCTACCCTCCCATCTATTAAGGTGAAATGGAGAGACCCACTCGATAAAGTTTGGAAAGGGCCTGACCCATTATTGACCATGGGAAGGGGTTTCGCATGCATTTTCCCTCAAAATTTCTCTAAACCTGTCTGGGTTCCTGCCCGCCATGTCCGACAATACCCGCAGGATGGCGCTGTTATTCCTGAAGAACAAGAAATACTACAAGAGGACCAGATGCAGGATACATCCCAGGACCCGTAATACGACATGGCAGAACCTGCAAATCTGGCTCACAGAGACCTCTCTCCTACCCTTTCCCTGTATGTCTTATTTTATAACTGGCCAGTTGTTTTTGTGAATGAGTGTGTTAAATGACAAAATTTTTTTTTCTTTTTTTTTGCATGACCCATCTGCTTGGAGTACTCTAAAAGGTTATTGGCCTTATATAAAAATGCTGGACGCAGCCAAAGTTTCTGGAGACGTCCAGAAACATTCCAAAAAATTTTTTTTCTTTCTCCCTCTTTTGAATTTTATATATAGTATTGGTATATATGTAAGTGTTTAGTCTTAAACTGTGTGACTAATGACAGATTTTAAATTGTTTTTAAATAATGTGTTTTTATAACAAAAGTTCTTTTTCCTCCAGTTTGTTATAACTAAATGTTTATGGGTATGTCTCAAGTTTGGTAACACTAACTTAACGGTCAGAAGTGTAACCCTACAGCTACACTTTTACCAGACAAGGTAAATATTAATTGTTAAGGTAACTTACTATTTAGGTAAAAGTCTAAATGTTCAACGTGACTATTCATTCCCAAAACTAAACTATATAAATTTTATATACAGGACACCTTTGAAGGGCCCCCAAAGGTGCCCTGTAAACTATCTTGTGGAAATTAATCCACAACAGATCTGGCATCAATCTGGCACTGTAAACGTTAAAATCATTGTCACGAATATGCGTTAACTCTCTAAGCAATTTGAGTCTGTTTAAAATACATATTTTAGCTAAAATTGGTCTCAAGATCCTGCGGTAGAGGCTGCTACAGGAGGTCACATTAGATGACCTTTTAATAAATCATAAAGAGATTCTAAACCAATTATAATCATCGAGGTACCAACTATAACAAACCTATAACTTGTTACCAGTTCAAATTAACCACGAGAAGCAGATTGTTTGTGTTTCTTTCACAGGAATCCCGGAAAAACCATCTGAACCCCTGCATACCCTGACGTCACTCACTAGATGGCACGACTACCGTGGCACACCCCCCGAAACCCTAGATGTCACTCAACGTGATCTGAAGAACCTGATACACGAATTCCAAGGACAGAACTTTCTTCATGCCTGGTTACCGTTCCTGCTTCTGACCTGCTTGTTACGTGCTGGCAGTTCCAGCTAGCTATCTACAAAAGAGCAACATTCCAACGGCTGACCTCCCTCATGCAGCGTTGCATCCCCTGCCAATTCCTCCCCTAGCCATCTACTTCGGACTGAGACTTGTATCGGACTTTCTGACATACCCTATATACATTTTACACAATTTTAAAGCAGCTTATTTCCCTTCACGCTGCTGGTTTTTCATAGACTAATCCTGAGTAATTCATAGACTTTACAGACTGTTGCCTTGAGGACTATACAATGCCAAATAGCCCCTCTGTTTGGTGGGTCATGCCTCCTGCCGCCCCCTCATTATGTACCCTTGCCCTTTTCCCCACTCAAGCAGGGAATGTTCCTTTACACACCAATCCTTCCCTTCACACCCCACTGACTTTTACTTCTCCCCTTCGTGTCCCTTCCTATTTTGTTATGTCATTTAGGCTTATGTCCAAAAGGTTTCTGCCCCATGATAGTCTTTTATAGACTTTGTACATCTTATGCAATTACTAGATAGAAAGATAGAAAAGATGTAGAGATACTGTGAAGAGATGGTTGAGCAGGCTGCGCTTAAACCTATGAGATGAGTCTCTCCAGGTAAGTCTCTCTCTCTGAAGAGGGGTTGAGCACAGGAGGACATTTAAATCTCACAAGGTTGGCAGCCATTTAAGCCTTCCCTCCTCCACAGAAAGTCCTACATCTTCCCACCTGAGCATGGCATTCCTCTAAAACATTTAAGCATGCTCCATTTTTCTTTACTGTGTCCATTTAGATATAAAGGGATAGGAGGAGATGTTGCTGAGGACTTATTCTGATGCAGTCTCCGCCCCCAGGTTTTTCTATGCCCCGCTAAATCCTAGAGTGCCCCCTTTCAACCAATCCTGGCTCCGCCCCCAGGTTTTCCTATGCCTCGCTAAATCCTAGAGTGCCCCCTTTCAACCAATCCTGGCTCCGCCCCCAGGTTTTCCTATGCCTCGCTAAATCCTAGAGTGCCCCCTTTCAACCAATCCTGGCCCTACACGTCACCCCTGGTTGTCGCCCAATAAAAAGCCCCCTCACCCCTCCCCTCGCTCTCTCTGGGCTCTCGGCTCTCCCTCTCTGAGGTCTCGCTCCCTGCTCTCCCCCCGTGGTCGGCCATTGCTGGCTGGCTCCACGTGGTCTGAACCAAACCTCCCCCCCATCCTATAATAAAGATCTGTGTACCCCTTTGCTCTGGACGTCCGCTCTCTTCTCCGCGGTGCAGCCCGACACCAGACCACCTCAACAACACTACAGAATCTCTTAGGAGGTTATAATTTGCTTTGTGAAATTGAAAACACAATAAAGCAATGACATTAAATTAGTAGTGAATCAATTTAAATCTAAAATCTAGCTTGAAATAAATCAGCCCTGGCCATACCTTCCCTCTAGACCTTGGCAACTGGAAAAGATTTGGGGCACCTACAGCTTCCATTAGGATCTCTTGTCACCAAAAGAGTCCCACTTCCTGTACCTTAGATTGTACACAGCTACTTACAGCTGGAATTATTTCCATCAAAAAATGGGTTTATTTCAGTCCATTTCATTAATTTAGCAAATATTTGGTGGCAGGTACCATTCTACACTGTGAAGTTATAGTAATGAATAGGGACTAGCCAAAACTAGATTAGCTTATTTGGAGTATAGAATGAAAGTAACCATTTGATCATAATTGTATGGTTTCTCCAGACATCTATAGAATTATAACGTATTGTTCAGGCCCTCTTGGACTTTATACACCACATTTGTTTTGGTGCATTCTTTTCTACTGGATTGTCAGAAAAGTCATGATGCATTTTTGCATAGAAATACAGAAAAATGCGTCATGACTTTCCTGACAGCCCAATAATTCACAGTTTCATTTCAGCACAAAAACCTAAAGGTCTGCTGATACAACAGGCAGTTCTTGATTGAATTTTTCTTTGGGTTCAGGAATACTTGAGCCAAACTAATTACTTTATGCCACTCATTGATTTAAATGGGCAAAATGCCATCCCTCTTCTGAGACATATCTGAAGGGATTCCTTACAAAAGGTTCATTGGAAAAACAACCATATCGAGCCCCCAGTCCCCACCTACAGGGGGAAAGTTTTGCAGGTGGTGAAACAGTGTTGCAGGTGTCTCTCTGTCTCTCTCCCTCTCTGTCTCCCCTAACCTCTCAATTTCTGACTGTCTCTATCCAATAAATAAATAAAGATAATAAAAAACTAAATTTAAAAAGGTAAAACAACCATAATCTCAGTATAGTGAATGCTGATTTCAGTCGGAAGATCTAGTATTTCAATCTTGCTATGGATATGAGCTTGGGGTCATCGTAAGGGATCAGAAGTGCTATTAAAGTTACATCTAACATCAAGCATGTTGTGACCAGCACAGTCATAACTCAAGGTCTATGCTAAGAAAAGAATACAGGAAATATGCTGAAATGCCAATATAATATCATTTTCATTTAGTTTCAATTGTCTGTGACTAAATTCTATGATGTCATACAAGGCATATTTTTTAAGAACACACTCCATCAGAAGTTTTGTCTGTACTTTATCTGCAGATTTATATCTATAGTTTCATCACAACTGGTCCTTTGGATATTTGTATTTATAAGAAGAAGAATGAGAAGTAAAGGGGATAGAGGAAGGAAAGAAATGATGATTTGGTAGAGGTGAGATGTTTAAACACATAACTGTCCTGTAAATCAAATAATCACCAATAATCCCGTAAATTGAAATCTCTTTGATTAAGTAATAAAAAGGGAAGGAAAGGAAAAGGGGAGGGTTAAAAAAGAAAGAATGGAAGGAAGAAGAGAGGAAGAAAGCCCACACTTGAAAAATATAAATTCCAGGTCTCCAACAGGAACATAAAAAAGAAGTTTCCTCTGTGATACTTTATATAATGAAGTTCATACTGATTTTGACCTAGCCATTTTCCATTTTCTTCTCCTAATCTTCCTAGTCTACAATTCCTCACTCCAAACTTTCCACTTCTAACACCAAAACCGAAATACAGAAGAAATGCTGTTGCTGGTCTTAGAATTAAACTGCAAAAAAAACACACCCTAAACTCTGTATATTACCAAAATAGATAAGTTCATCACCATCCCTAAGCTGGGGATCTGATAGAAACAGACAGACTAAGGAACTGCCACCTAGCATCTCTTAGGGTTAATAAGCCACCTGTCTTGAAAGTAGCAGTCATATTGGTCTTGGAAGCCTATCCCAATACTTAAACTCTTGATGAAGTTCTTACTGTGCCAAAGGAACTTACTAACAAAGCCACTGAGTCAATTTAACCTAGGGAAACTGGACCCAGTAGACTAGGCTATCAGAGTTTTGTGTTGAGATAATTACTGCACTAAAGAGAGCATATGGGCTGTCAGAGCTGGCACATGGCCTGCACCAGCTGTTACCTGGGCACTTTGGAAAACCTACTGAACAGCATTTTGGACACAGCACAGCTCTGTGTAAGTTTTCCAAGACTTCTACTGGGAGTTCTTCATAATAAATTTATTTCCTGTATACGGAGGGATTACACCCAATAATGTAACTGGAACAAGCATGTTAAATTTTTCTGGCAGATAGAGTGTCACTGACTAAAAAGGAAGAACAATCTGGGACACAAACATGCACAAAGACTACAAAACCGGAAAGAAATTAAAACATTAACTAGAACAGGTGACCTGTCTTAAAAAATGAAAAAGATAACTTGAACACATTAATAATTTCCTGGAAAACAACTGATACAGATGATAATGCATTTAAAACATCTATCATGACATCTAGCACACAATAAATGATACACATTTTCATTATTACTATTATATTATTTCTATCATGTGAACATATACAGGATTTCACAACAGCCACAAAATAGACCATTGTTTCAGCATTTCTGTTAGAACTATTTTGCCTTGGGAAAATGTTTTTTGCAAGAAGAAATATCAAAGTGTCAGTCAATAAATACTTCCAAACAATAATATCTTTCATTTGTATATAATACATTTTCTTCTAAATTACTTCAAAACTTAATAATTACAGTATCTATTTCTGACACCATTGAAATCCAGTAACCTCTGAAAGAACCAAATAACAACAAACTACATGTACATGTAATTTAAAAAATCAAAATATAATCCTAAGGGGAAAAAAAAGAAAAATGAGATTTTTCACACTGGAGTTGCCTGCCATACAATATGATGAATTTTAATACATATAAACAATATCAAAACAGGACACTGATCATTCAGCTTTAATTCCAGCAACAGTATTATGATAATATATTACTTGAACACTTTTCTCTATTCATAATAACCTTTGTTTTTGGGATCAAAAATGATAGAAAAAATAAATTCGGGCAACATCTGACTCATATTGCTGAAAAGTCACCAAACATTTATTCAATATTAGCATGCGGGTAGACAATAAGTCTGGATTTTTATTTTCAAAGGCAAACTTTATAATCACTTTGAACACAAATAGAACGAATGTGACAGAGCTTTCTCTAAGTAGGAAAATCAGCTTTTAGAAAATTTAAATCCATAAATGTTTACAAAACAGTCTGGCTATAAGTTTTCTATTGAATAAGTCATAAATTTTGTTTGATTAAGTGGATATCCTTTGAGGAAAATACACGTTCAAAAAGATAAACTGTGGAGGCATCATGTTCAGTGCTTATTGTCACATTTCTAGAGGGATTACTGATTTGAATTCCAGAAAAAGAAATGCATGTTTCAGTGGAATGGGTGCATGTCCAACTTGGAAAAACTCAGCCATTCGATTTAAATTTTTAAAATGTATGCCTTAAAAACATTCAGAACATTTAGAAAATCTGCCACATTACATCACAGTAAGTGCATCATTGCATTATATTTTGCAAGCATTAGCAAATAAAAAAATCCCCCAGAAGAATCTTAATTCTTATCTATGGAAAACATTAAACTACTAAGCTCTAACAACTGGAATTAGTCCTTAAATCTCTAATGAGAATAATAAAACATGAGTGCAGTTTGTGCTGTAACTTGATAAGGCCTGAATTTACTTGCTGTTAGGAAAAGTCACTGATCCAGCAGTATGGCTTTCTACTCCCTGAGGTACAGGAAACAGTATCTGTCCTCTAGGAACCTCCTCTGCGGTAAGCACTTCTTATCTGTGCTATCAGAGGACAGAGATAGCAGGGTAATATCTAGTAACAGCAGTTTTATGAGATGATCCATTACTGATTTCAATCAATTTCAAGCAGGTAGCTCTCCTTAACCCATTCATAGCAGACCTGACCCCCCACTACCAAGGACCCTCAAAATCTCTCCTGATGCTGCCTGTCTTCCAACTCCCAGGAAGACATTACTGGCACTTTGGTCCTCTAATACCGGCACCTTTTGAAATCTTATCACTGTGAAAGATTGGGGAATAGAAAGTCTTGCTCCAAAATTGAAATCCAATTTGAGTTGCAATGAATGATCAATTCCATGTTCCCTCAGTAGATATACCTAGCAGAAGCTTAATGAGCCTATTAGCAAGTTGCTAAGACCCACCAACTTGCTGTGAGGTAGGTGAAAATGAAACAATCCCCTCCTTCTTAGACGTGGGGGATTTTGTTAAAGACATGTTTGCTGGGAAGCAAGTGGCACTGTTTATAGACATAGATCAACAAAAATACAAATGGAGGCATGGTCAAGAGCAAATGAAACCCTGAATTTCAGGAATTAAGTTAGCTACATGTTAAAGTACGAGTAATATTGATATGTATGCATGAAATGATAAAGTGTCATATGTTCTTGAATATTGTAACACTTGAATAAGTAAATGCTAAAGATGTATCTGAAGCTTGTTCAGCTAAACATATGCATATCTACATATAGGTGTGTATGAATATATACATATAAGGTTTTACACAGAGAGATGTGTAAAATAACAGATTTTCACATAAGAAAAGAACTTAAATATTCTCAATTTATCTCACCAATTTTACAGAAAGGAATTGGGGGCTTTGAGAGATTAAATAACTTGGCCAAGGTCACTATCTGACATTGACAGAATTAAATCTCCTAATACCCGCTAGTACTTTTGCAAGTTTATTTTGCTGCTTTTAAAGAGAAGTCTTTGTGAATATATATATATAACTCCACTTAACAATTATATTTTAGCACTTTCAAGATTTCAGAACTAATTTAAGCTATGAACAAAAACAGTAGTCATGGATTAAATATTTACGATTAGTTATGTTGACTTTTGGTTGATGTTTTCGTTCCATATCAATTAGATTTGAATACATTCACCTTTTCATTCAATAACGGGAGTGTAAAGTGTCAAAGTCAAGTCCAGAGCAGCAAAAGCGAGTACCGGATTTTGCACTGTTTTGGACACCACCCTATTGCTCCCCTCCTCACTAATAATGATCCTTCAAAAATATAATAAATACTTAAACTTTTGCACTGTTATTCAGTTATTAGTTTTCAAGCTCTTGTGAGCAAAGTAAATTGGTAATAACACAGAGAACTGTCATTTATTCTTACTACAATAGAAATTAATGAAAATATGTAAACTGTGATGCTTCTTACACTTGCTTTGTGAAACAGAAACATACTTTTTTATTTTCTAGGAACAGCATTTAAGCATTTTGCTATTGAACATTTTAAAAGTATATAAAAGGTCCTACTAACTGTGCATTTAGTCTGTGATGAAACTAATAACTGACTCAATTTTTTATCTTGTAATTTAGAATGTAGTGGTATTTAAAACAGCATCAAACTAAAAGAACAGTGCATTGCATCAACTTTTCTGCTAGAAACACACTTCCTTTTCCTCCTGTTCACTTTCTGCTATGTGTCTCTGCTTCCAAACTCTTTCACTTGGTCCTGTCCAATTGCTGAAGAGTAGCAGACCACCTAGAAAACCACAATAATGGGCTTCCCCTTGAGAGAGCCACATGGGACTTCTGTTCATTCCTTTCATGTAGAAATGGCATGCAGGATATTTTACGATTCATTTTCCCTTTTTGATAAGATATAAAAGAAAGATCAAAAGAAATTCATCTTAGAATGAGATGAAGTACAAGGAGCTTCTTAAGAAACAACTTCTCTTTTTCCTCTGGCTTTCTAGATTCATAAAGTGATATTATTTTTACTGTTATTTTTCTTCAATGTCTAGAAACAAGATTTCATGTTATTTTTGCATGTTTTACACTTTCAAAATAAATCACCTCCCTTGATGAATTTAGTTAGCAGAGAAACTATAGAGAGAAATGCTGATCTATTGTACTTTTAGCAAGCACCAGTAACCATTTCTTTTGCAAGTTAATAAATCTAAAATAATGCAACAGAAACACAAATTACAAAACAAAAAATTAATATGCCTCAAATGAAGCACCATTTAATACTCCAGAAATATTCAGTTATTATAAAATGGACATTTTAATGTAACATACACAATTTTCTAGATATTATGTCCAGAGACTACAGATTCGCAATAAATTAACTGATGTTATTTAATCACATTTTCTGACAAATCTGCAAATGTCAAGGATCATCCTAAAGTTTAAGAGGTGGACATTTTTGTATTTTGTATATTGTAATCAAAGCACTTTACTGCTTGTCATTTCAACATGCTTTGGTTTCTCAATGATGTTATGTGTTTAGATTCCAAGACATTTTAGCAATTGTATCAAAAGCATCGCTTTTAAGAACACCAGGATCAGTTTAGTAACACATATACTATATGAATCCAATAGCCCAAAGATATAGTTTTTTTCCTGTCTTATCTTTATAATATTTAATTTTCTTATGCAAAAATAGGAGTCTTGTATTAACATATTTAAACCAAAAAAACATCCAAGTGTGTGATCTTTGTACTCACTCTGTATGTGTCTGTATAATACATGCTGATAGTACTTTGCATGCTTTACCAGTGACCTTATGTATAAATGACCAATTATCAGATTTCAGAAGTTTGCCATCAAACTCCCTGTGGTTAATTTTACAAAACACATAAGCTCAGTCAAATACCACTAGGACAATTCCAAAATGTTTCACAAAAGACACCAATTCATTATTTCCCTGCATTGAACAGAATAATCTCGGAAATTCAGAAGGCCCTCAAAGAAGGACCTCGTGGAATATTTTATTTTATAAAATCTAAATCAGGCATTACATTATAAATAACTTTGTGGCTGTCCTCAATTCAGTTAGGACTGCAAGAAGGAGAGGGTAGGAAATCCACAGATACCATGATATCTGCATACCAAGTATAAATTTCAAATGGATTTACTTTTTGCTTACTGTTAATACTATACTTGAAATTTTGACTTAAATAAAAAATATTTCTCCCTCTCAATTTTGATTCATTTTCCCCACCTTTAGCAGATATTATTTGCATGTCCACACAGAAAAGAAGATAAGTAATAATACAGTGCAGGCTCCAAGTAAAATCTAGCCCAGTTCAGACAGCGAGCGTAATAATGATGTCATTAAGACTCCTAGCTGAATGGGATTCAGACAGAACTGCTGTATAGCTGCAGACATAAATCTGAAAGAACTTTTGGCTACATTCTGAGACTTACCTTGAGAGATATTTAGGAGCTCCAGCAAAATGAGATGAGAGAAATGCACTCAAAAGAAGAAGGCATGCAGACTGCAGACAGAGACGTAGGCCCTATAGGTGCATCCTTCTGAGATACAGGAGGAAACAGTTTGTCAAATGGATAAAGAAAGAGAAACAATCTAAAGAAGGAGAAAACAGAAAACAAATAAACCTTAATTCTAGCACAAATAAATGAGAGAAAGGCAATTGTGGGACTGCTCAAAGCCTTTTTGCCTAGCTGAATGAAAGCAATCCCTAAGACTGAATGGGTAATGAGATCCTGGCTCCTGAGATTTTAGCTTTCTTAATCATGTTCATAATTAATTCAAGAACATTGATAATTTCATTACATTCTTTTTGTCTTATCAATAAATGATGTGCCTGCACTTTTGGTCCTGTGTACAGGGAGGGGAGAGATGCTTTGGGTAATATTGCACTAGCAATAGTGGATATATATGATCCAAAAAGGTGAAGTGGTAATTATTATCCTTGACCAGCCTTCTATTATCAGAACAAGATGACAAGCTGCTACAAATAATTAATAAGCTTTTTATGCAGAAATGCAAAGCCTTTGAAGAAAAATATGCTGCAAGTAGAATTCCTTACTGAAGATTATGTACATAGTACAACATGCTTCTACAGAGAATAATTTGAAATGGATCTCGCTCAAATGCCCGCATCACTAATGCGAGGGAAAAAAATCAATAACTTGTTTTTTAATATGATTTAAAAAAACTCTTCTTTGTCTGAATTTTTTATTTAAAAAAAAAATTCTGTGTCCTTCGAATTGTTATCCTAAAGTCCTTTCCAGAATCAACCTACAAAGATGTTATGCTGAACTACCCACTCAGTAAAACCTCCTTTTAAGAACCAGAACGGAAAGCTCTGTCATTATCTGTCAGTCATCATCAAAGGGACCCTTTTCCTTCATGGCTTCCTATTCACCCCCATGTAAATTTTCACAAAGCCATCACTAATTAGTTTCATAATCTATATACTAAGGGTTTGGAGGGAATGTTTAGTACCATTTAAGAGCATGAGACAGAAAGCCAGATTCGAGTCTCCCAAATCATTTAGATAATTAACACCAAATTAAGAACTGATCAGCTAGGAAGAACTATAAATATGAGAATTCTCTTAATTAGCAACAAGAATAACACTTTAGTTTTGAATGCAAATATGTTGCAAATTATTCATGCTCAAGTGCACACACATGATATATGGACTAACATTTTTTTAAGCAGAGCAATATGATGGAATAAAATTTCAGCAGTGGAAACCATTCCACAAAGTGTACCCAAATTAATTGTTCTGTTAAAGATAAAGCCAGTTTTTAGGGTTCTAAAAAGTATGTATGTTGGCACTTCGGTCTGATTACTAAACAAAACAGTCTCTGAGAAGACACTGTAGAATCACTTAGTAAAGCAAGCTGTTGCCCATGACATTGATATATGGGACAGAGATGATATATATACTGGGTGACTTTATCAGTAAATCACTGACTCTCTTTACTTCCCCAAGGAAAAAGACCTGTCCCTGAACGAGAACTCTTTGTTCGAATCACCATTAGGGGATTAATATTGGCAAAACATTCAATTGGGATATAGTTCTGCAGGAGTCTCATAAAGCAATAATTTAATAAGTTAACAGACAACGATTTAACTCACTGACAGTGTACAACCACCTAGAGAACATTTTTTCATTAATTTCATCAGATTTTTTTCTCTTTGAACTCACTTGTATAAGTTCTAGCCTCATATCTCTCTAGACCAGACATTTAAATTCTAAGGACCCCCCCAAATAAATTTTCAATGATATTCAACAGGTTAGCACCATACAGATTAACTGCTAATTAGAGGACTAGATGGACAGTTAAATATAAACTTAGATGTCAATTTCTACGTGACACACACATTATGTATGGTTTTAAAATTCCTGGTAGGAAATAGACATTTCAAATCAAATATCCAACCAGCATTCCAGGTGAGTGCAGATGCAATTGAATTTCAGGGAAGATGCTGCACTTATAAGTGTTTTCTGTGATATTTCACCAAAACAGTAAAATTTGAAAGATAAGCAAACAGAAAGGAAGGTGTATAGCTAGCAATAAGTTGTTTCAAATCCTATCCCTGTTGTCAGTTCACACACACAAAAAAAAAATCAAGCTTTGCTTTTAATGTATTTCTCAAATTCTTTACTCAACATTCATTCAGGTTGTAATGCCTTGACTTCCCAAAATGTTTCAGCAGCCTACTTACTTTCCATCCCCAAAGCCAGAAGCTCTTGGAGTCCAGGAGTCTAAGTTTTGTAATTTTTAATTCTCCTTCTAGCTGCCTCCAGGCTTGCCTTCTTTTTTGACCTCACACTATATATTATCTTTTCAAAACCTAAATCTGATCATGCCATTAAAGCTTCAGCGGCTCCATATTCCCCTCCTGTGAGAAGACTGCCTTCCATACCCTTTGATTGACTTCCCTTTAATAGCCTTACTATCTAACCATGTTTTCCCTAATCATATGAAATACTTTCTATGCCCCAGACAGCTCCTTTTCATTCAGACTTTCATACACTGTATTTAGTGATCAATGGCCAATTATTTTCTAACTAAACTTCATCGTGCTTTTGAAGATTGTACCCTATTGTCCTTTGCAACTTTTCAAGGCTGAAATCATGTCTTTATTGGTAGAACTGTGGATCTATTTCAGTTGATCCTCACTGCAGACTATGATGACTGTTTCTGCTCAGTCTCTCTGCTAGTCATACCAGCCACTCATCTTTGTAGTCTCTGCTGTTTGCTTCTCCTCAGAACTGAAGAGCATAAGCAAGAAGTTTCATTTGTTTTTAGATTTCATCAAACACAGTCCATTCTTGAAAAATCAGGATTTTATTCCTTTCATCTCATTAAAGTTGCACTTTTTTTTGGTCTTTGCTAGAATTATTTTATCAGATTCAGAAGCATTTTCACTTTGTTCTGTTTTACATCTGTGATTGATTCTGCACAAGGAGGTGAAGTTTGCTAGAACAGAAAATTGTATTAAAATGGCTTAAATACATTTGACACACCTATATAAAGTACAATTTAACTACATTTCCCTTATTTTTCTGTCTTGTTTGAAAGCTTACAAAAATAGAGGTTGTATATGGGAGAAAATGTGTGTTCCTGGCTTCTTATATAGAAATTATATTAGATATTTTGTTTTGGGTTTGTTTTGCTTTATTTTAATCTTTTTACTTATTTTGGATAGAGACAGAGAAATTGAGAGGAAAGGGGGAGATGGAGATGGAGAAGGAAAGAGAGATGCGTGTAGCACTGCTTCCCTGCTCATAAAGCTTTCCCCCTGCAGGTGGGGACCAAGAGTTTGAACCTAGGAATCTGCTCCTGATAATATATGCACTCAACCAGGTACACCACCACCTGGCCCCAGTTAGATACTTTGTACAACCTCAATACTATGGCAAACATGAGGAATTAAAAACTTAAACAAAGGATGTATAGAACATAGTAGATACTCAATAAATCTCTGTAAAATTCATAAAAGTAATCTGAGTCTATAAAGTTCAATTTATTGAGCATCACTTAAGTTTCCATCACTTAAATTTTTATGAGAAAAATTCAAATTTGGTCAATTTTGCACTAAGGCACAGATGTGTGTGACGTGTAGATTTTCAGAAATAGTACTTTTTTTTTTTTCAAAGTGTTAATACTTAAAATGTTCTTGAAATTTTTGGTCATTCAAATAAAAATAGTCAAATTACAAAACACATTGTTTCTCACCAGAATAAGACGAAAAAGGGAAAAAACAAGCTCAAAAGATATTTATAAGGAGGTAAGAAAGCTGCACTTGGTAAACAGAGGGGTAAAGTTCTTAGCGGCCAGAGTGAGGAAATAGCTAGGGGGCGCTAGAGTGCTGGATGCATGTGGTCCCTGAGGACCTAGCCACTGAGTTCTTTGACAAAAATAGTGAATTCACTATTATCTTTTTCTGTTACTTGCTAATGGAAGCAATTTCCAGTTTCAGAGAGCCTAAATGTAGAGAATAACTTAGAAAATGTTCTATAGCGTATGTTACTAGTCAGAGATGAAGAGAAAAGGATATATGTTTTCTCTCCTCTTCTACTTCAGAGTCAATTTCTTTTAAATTAGATAGTTCTCTCCATTCTGTAGTTGGAGATACAGATACCCAAATAAGTGTTAAACCAAGTTCTCCAAAAACAAGCAAAAAAATATTTTTTCTACAGTGCTTTTTCTTATATAAAAGGTAATACCCAAAGTTACAAGTTTACAATGTTTTAGAATTTTAAAAGATCAGTAACAAAATAGAACCCACATAAGTTAGCCTGTATTCTTTAGGGATGATTTTCTTCTTAGAAGTTCATTGAAATACTTTACTTTGATCTTTTCTCTTTTATGGACATTTATAAATACTGTTTATCCACACAAACTTAAAAAAGAAATGTGTATATAGTCAACCCATAATTATGACCTTGGGGGAACTATGGTGATTACCGTGAGGGTGGGGTGGAATATACAGAACTGGTCATGGAAGTGGTGTAGAATTATAACCCTATAGCTTACTAAATTATAAATCACTAATAATAATATGAAAAATAACAAAATAACTGTTTCATAGATGACTCTAAACTGTCCTCTTATTCTGAAATGTTATATATTAAAATAATTTATGTTTTTTGATGTCATGTAGCCAGATCGGCGATAGTTCAGGATGACTATACTGTAACACCATGGCCTCAAAATATGTGTATACTGGCTCTGTGTTGTAGTTAAACTGAGACTGATGGAAAATGAGTTTCTTTGGATCACAATGTTTGTAAATGATTAAAATGGGAATTTCCCCTCCCCAATTGACGGCCTCTAGTGTAATGTGGACAATGTTAAGTGTCAAAATTCAGTTGAAAACTCTAATTTTGAATAACCCCACTTTGAATTTTGAGCATATTGTCTATGCATTTTTCCATTTCATATGTTTTTTGTTTGTTTAATAATAAAAACATTTCAGGATTCTGGCAGCAGTGACTTTTTTTCTCAAGGGTTCTCTCCTTGAGATTCTCCAATAATTCCAAGGGGCAAGTGCACTCCACTTTGTTCAGAGTATAGAGTTTTTGGAGTTACTTACCTCTGAGAGAAAGAGAGGGGGGAGAGTAAGTTTAAAACACTGGAGCCTCAGAGTTGATCTGGGACTCCACAGGAGAAGGAGAGCACAGCTCCAGGGCAGCTAGGTGGGTCTCTGGTCTCAGTCCTCTAAAAGATGGGGTCAACTGGGGAGAGGCGGGGACACAGTGAGATTATAAGGTTCCTAGGGCACATTTAACATTCTGGAAACTTTTGTGGTTGTCAAGGGAGAGGTGCAGAATGAAAAGTGGAAGGTGCTATATTCATGGAATAGGCAGAGACCAGGGATGTTGCTACGCATCCTACAGTGCACAGGGCATACAAAACAGAGAATGATGTGGTCTAATACATCAGTGGGTACAAGGTAGAGGAATCTGATTTACGATAAAAGGCCCTTCAACACCCCCCCCCCATTTTCTCTGTTTTCTGGAGGACTGAATTGGAAAATGGGTAGCACATAATTTCTTTTCTCATTCATCCAGACAATTGTAGTGAGCATACTTGTCAGTTTCCCCAATATACACGGATATCTTCGCCCACCCTGTCCAACGCTTGATGTCTCGTCACCCAATCTGGTCCCCTATGCCTACACTGAACTTCTCTGTTCCAGTCTCTTGGAAACAGAGCTGGCAGTCAGCTGAGGTAAAGAACAAACACCTCATCACAGACCCCTGCAAGCGTCAACCCGGCTTTGACCTAGCACGTTATGATTGGGCCCTCCTCAATCGCTATTGAACAGGCCATGGCCGGTGCGCTGCTATGTTCCATCGCTGGGGATCCAGAGATGACCCGAACTGCCCCTGCGGCTACAGACAGACTATGACCCACATAGTCAACGACTGCCACCTCTCCAGATTCAAAGGAGGTCTCGAAACTTTACATCAGGCTCAACCTGACGCTGTTGACTGGCTACGGAAAAAAGGGCAAACGCTAGAAGAAGAAGTTTCCCCTGACAATCTCCTTTTTCTAGTGGGTAGGAATATGGCTTTTGGAGTCACACAGACATGCTTTAGTCCTAGATTAGCACTGCGATGAGAAGTAAATCACTTACTTAAACTTCCGTTTCCAGATCTGTAAAATTAATACTTCCCAAGTTGAAGCTGAGACTATATTCTCACTTCCTAATTTCATGGCTTTTGTCTAGATCTCAGATTTTCCTTGCATGGACTATCATAGTCTCTTCATTTAGCATTATCTACTAGTTTACACTGTTTAGTGTCTCTGTATCTCTTCACTTTAGAGAACTACCCTCTCCATCAAAGTCACTCAGTGAGTCTTTCCTCTGGGACAAGTCATGGGTAGATTAGGCATGATAAATTGGAATGTTCTATTTCTTTAGGCATAGTCATTGGTTGGGAGTTTGGAACCAAGTCAGACCAGTGAAATATATCCCAGGCACTTTGCTGCAGTTTTAGGGAAATAGGTGTTCTCTTTTCTCTGGTGTGATTCTCCAATAGTTGAATAATAATCAGTCCAAGAAACTAGCTAAACACAAGGTCAACCCTAAGAGAGGCAGAACTAAAAGATACAAAGAATAAGAAGGAAGTAGGGCAGTTATTGGTTGTGCACCTGGATCCAGTCAACCCTGTAGCAAGTTCAGCCTTTAGATTTTTAATTACAGAATTAATTAAAAGTACTTAAGCCTATGTGAATCAGTTTGTGTCATTTTCAAAAACAAACAAAAAAAGCAACAACACAAAATAAATCTTGATTTCTTTACATTTGCATTCCTCATACAGCTTGGTGTATGACTTAGTATACTGTAAGATCTAAGGAAAAAAGAAGTCTTCAATTAAATGAAATTTAATTCTGTTGTCAGAGTTCGGGGCACCAGTAGGCCGGGCTAGCTTTGCGGCGGTAGACAGAGACTCAGGGACACACGGCTGAGCAGAGAAGCTGTGTTTCTTTATTCAGGAGCAACAATTCAAAAACTAGTCTAATCACCACACCATCACCACACCATGTCATCCTCCATCTTTTTTCCTCCAGCGGCTGCCACAGGAACTCAGGAAGTACGTAGGGTAGGGGGCGGGGAGAAGGGAGAAGCGCAAAAAGCAAAGACTAAACTAGGATCTCCCGGAGGCAGGGGAGTGAGATCAAACCAATGTGAAGCATACCAACAATTCCCCCTTTTCTTTTTAACTAATTGACCGTAGTATCAGGAGTGTGGGGTGAACAGAAACCTATATCATACAGGCATTTTCAAAAAAGAAACTGGCGCAAACATGGAGGAACAAGTAAGCGAGCAACAAGAACCAGTGTGCTGCCAAGGGAAGGCCTGAGGGGGGCGTTTTTTGCATCTGTGGGCAAGGCTTTATCAAGTTAAAGGACCTTTTCTGCCTCTGGGGCTTCTCTTGCCTCTGGGGGGCGTTACTTGCCTCGACATGCATTTTTTGCCTCTGTGGGCATTACCTAGCATGGAGAGAGGGTATGGCCTAGAGTCCCAAGGCAGCTGGCTGTAGTCAGTCTTTGAGAAACCCAGCAGCATAAAGGGAAGCTACTGTAGGGTTGTGTACCAGTAAGTCCGATAGAAGTGCCAGTTCAAAGCAGATGTCCAACGAAGAATTGCCGGGGGGGGGGGGGTGAATTGTTGCATGAGGAAGGTCAGCAGTTGGAATTGCACTTTTTTGTAGAGAACTTGACCGCTGCAATTAACTTACTATGAAGCAAAACTTGTAGCAGGTTAGAAGTTTACCACAATTGATAACTCTATTACAATTGGATTTAGTATGATTTTTAAGGTTGTTTAAAGTTTAAACAATAAAATGTGGAAAGGTAAACAGAGAACCATGGAAAAAAAAAAGAAAGCCTCAGGCATGAGAAGCATTAGCATAACCATTGTGCTATCTACCCCGCCCATATTTGAACACACACATAAACATGGTTTTCAAATACACAAGGAGAAAAACTTTTGTTACAAAGACATGTCATTTTAAACACAAATTTAGATCTGTACTATCTAGTTGTTTGGGGGTGGCTTCTTGCCAACTTCAGCTCCAGGAATTGTAGGTAGCGATCTCTGCAGGAATCTCTGTGTATTCTAGCTTTTCTGACTTCAGAGCCGAGTTGGGGATCTCTGCCAGGGAGCCCAGTCCCGGCAGGGAGCCCACTGTCTCCAAGTGGTCTGGGATCTGCCCAGACTTCATAGCAGGAGGGTGGATGGGCAAGGACCGAGGTGCCTTGGAGTGGCAGCCAGGATAGGCTGCAGCCCTCCTGCCATGTCTGTTGCCCTGTTCCCAGTGGCCGAGCAGTGTGGAGGAAGCCCACACCCAATGCCCGGCACCACACAGCTGCGAGCTGGTTCATGTGGGCGGGCGGCGGGCAGAAAGCAGTGTGTGTCCCAGAGAGAAATATTCCAGAAACAGAAAAACAGTCTCATGAAGAAAGGGCAGAGGCCTTTGGAAACCTCTTCACAGTCAGAAAAGCAGCCCATAATGGATTCACTTATCTGGGGGATGTGCAGGTTAGGTCCCACGTTGAGCACCATATGTTGTCAGAGTTCGGGGCTCCAGTAGGCCAGGCTAGCTTTGCGGCGGTAGACAGAGACTCAGGGACACACGGCTGAGCAGAGAAGCTGTGTTTCTTTATTCAGGAGCAACAATTCAAAAACTAGTCTAATCACCACACCATCACCACACCATGTCGTCCTCCATCCTTTTTCCTCCAGCGGCTGCCACAGGAACTCAGGAAGTACGTAGGGTAGGGGGTGGGGAGAAGGGAGAAGCGCAAAAAGCAAAGACTAAACCAGGATCTCCCGGAGGCGGGGGAGTGAGACCAAACCAATGTGAAGCATACCAACATAATTCCACTGAGAAATGGGTAACATGAAAATGGAAAAATGAAAGTAGTGGTAGGGGAGGGGTGGAGTGAAGTGTGAAGGGTAAGACCAAAGACCACAAGCACCTTGGTTACTAGAAAGAGTGGGAAATCATGGCAGTTATTAGGGGAGGCTATTATGATGGAATCTTGGCATCTAGACACTACTGAGAAAGGAGGTGTTTAGGGTAACGTAGTGCAGAAAAGGGAAGTATAGCAACGATTATTATCCATCCTGGGGTGGACATAGGCCAGGGCAATACAGACAGTAGAATGTATGATATAAGTCTACCAGAGTCAGTGAGTAAGATGAGATTTTTCCACCATGAACCTGATGCAAGGGAAAGCATATATCTCAGTTGTGCTTCCTATGGGCAACTGTGACATACTAAGAAGATCCACAGTAGAATTTAAGCACTGCTTTACTGAGATAGTCATTTCAAACTACTAGATTCTCTTGAGTTTCTGCTGCATTCTTTGCAAAACAGAGAGAATGATGCTTGCTCTTCAGAGTGTCTGGGAGAGCCAAAGGAGATAAAAATTTGAGAAGGTGTCCAGCACAGCACTGACCTAAAAATAGATGTTAAAATCCTTTTGGGAGAGTCAGGACAAAAAGAAGTACCCAGATTCACTTATAATGTCTATTAAGCATTTAAATGTACCAGATACCATGCTAGATGCTGGGGAAGCAAAAAAGAGAGAGAAAAATGCAAGGCAGTCCCTTTCCTCAAGGCACTGTTTAGCAGGAAACACAAACAGGTAAGTACCTTAATGAAAATACACTGTGATAACTGACATTACAAAAAGAGGATCAAACTGGAAACCAGGGAAGGCAAAGATACATTCTTCTTTTAGAAGCCAGAAAAGGTTTAATTAGTTTGGTGCAGGAGTTGAAGATGGCTTCAAAGAAATTGAGTCATTTTGGTGGTGTGCAGAAGGATCAATAGGAATTTTCTACAGTTTAAACAACATTAAAATAAAAAGAAGAGGGGGTTATTTGTAAGAACTAGAATGCTTCTAAAATCTATTTCAAATTTTAAAAAGAACACTATGGATCTTATAAGCAGTGCCAAATAATTATGAAGATAGTCAACATGAGTGCCATCTGGGAAATGCAAATTAGAACAACAGTTATTCCAATAACTAGGATAAAAACAGAGACAACACCAAATAAAATATGAGGCAATTAAACCACTCATTCACTACTGGTGAGCAGGTAAAATAGAGCATGTACTCTAGGAAACTATTTGGGAAATTTCTTAGAAAATTAAGTATACAACTTCTATGTGATCTAACAAGGTGCGCTCTTGAACACTGATCCTAAAGAAAAATAACTATGTTCTTGGAAAAAAATCATGTACATGAATGTTTTAGTGGCTTTTTGCAATGTTCAAACCCTGAAATTAGTCCAGATGTCTTCCAGTAGACCAATAGTCAGACTCTGGCACACTGATACTGTGAGGTATTATTCAGGAGTAGAAGATAGGAGTGACTGACAAATATGACTTAGATGAACCTGCAGAAAATGGTGCCAAGTTTTGTATTTTATGAAGCAATTTCCATAGGTACATTCGTTTTCTTTTTGCCATTTCTTTATTTGTGATTAACAGTGGGTTACAAGATTATAAGATTACAGGGTATAGTTCCATACTTCCCCCACCACAAAAGATCTATGTTCCCACCTCCCAAAGACAACAACCATAGTTCTCACAAAGTCTTACAAACAGTTTGTTTGGTTCTGGGTTGTTTGTTTTGCAAGTTTATCTGTATCATTTTTCTAGATTCTACATATGAGTGACCATCAATAATTGTCTTTCATCCCTTTACTTATTTTGCTAAGCATAACCACCTCCAGTTCCAATCATTTTGTTCCAAAGGACACAATGTCATCTTTTTTTTTTTTTTTTTTGCAGAGTGGTATTCCACTGAGTGTATATCTCATAACTTCTTTATATAGTCATTGGTTGATAAACATTTAGGCTGTTCTCACTACTCTTTGGCTATTGTGAATAATGCAGCTATGAACACAGATATATATTTATCCCTTTGAATATTGTTTGAATGTCCTTTGGATAAATGCCTAAGAGTGTTGTTGCTGGATCATCAGTCATTTCATTTTAATTTGTTTAAGGACTCTTGATATACTCTTCCTAAGGGGCTGCACCAGTTTGCATCCCTACCAACAGTGTGGCAGAATCCCTTCTCCACAACCTCTCCAATACTTTTAATTTCTTGCTTTGTTGATGTAGACCATTCCCACAAATGTAAAGTGGAATCTCGGTGTAGTTTTAATTTACATTTCTCTAATGATAAGTGAACAGGAGCATTCATATGTTTGTGGGTCCCAAAGGTTATATTCCGAATGATTCTATTTGTGTGAATTTTTTAAATGACAATGTCTTTGAAATAGAGTTAAGAATAGTGGGACAGAGATTCAAGAGAGATAGAAAGGGTCCTCTGGTGACTGAGCTGACTATTGGGTTGATATCTGAACATGCATTGTGATTTTATAAATGGTAGAACTAAATACACACAACTGAGTCCACATAAATTGGGAAAAGCTGAATAAGACCAGAGGATAGTGTGAAATATATCAATTTTAATGTGCTGTGACCTACTGTATTTATATCAAAATATTACCACTAGGTTAAACTTGCTAAAAAGTACAAGAGATGAGTCTATATTATTTCTTACAAAGTATGGGCAATTAACAGTTAACTCAAAATGGTTTATTTTAAAAATGTTTCTGTAATAACACAACTTTAGTTTTATTTAACATAATTTAGGAAAGCTTTTAGTCCTATTTATGCTGTAAAGATTTATTGAGCCCATAACAGCAATCATTGTTGTTGATGGATAGGTATTCTGTCTTATGTAAGTTTAGCCAGCTGGAATCCTCTTTTCTTTGGCACTTCCCATGTGCTAAAGCCTCTCTCTATTATAATAACAATGCACTATGTGTAGTGCTTTTCTTCACATTATGACAGACATCAAATGTGTTCATTAGAAACTTTTCTGTCGCCTCTTCAAAATAGAATTGTTCTATACTTCCCAATTAACTTCGTAGTTCTGACCAAGTATTGGACCATGCAATATGGATGGAAGTGATGAATCTCTCTTCCTGAGCTAGCTTATGAACTCCTCTTGTGCAATCTCCACATCATCCCTTCTGATGAGACGCAGGATCTGGAAAAGAGCCCCAGTGTCTCCTAGAAGAAGATGAGCACATAAACGGAGAAGCCCAAGATTCTGAAGGTTACATACCATAAGTAAATTCACACCGGATTAGGTCATCAAAATATGGGTGTTTGTATATTAAAGAATATAGTCTTACTTTTCCCAACTAAAACATAAGACTATCTTTGTAGTAGACGCCAAGCATCTTGAGAGTAAGTACTGGGTTTTGTTCACCCTCATATTACTGGAATCTACTCAACAGAACAGTGTCTGACACAGTAGAGTTGTGCCATAAATGTTTGCTGGTAATCTTGCTCTCATCTATGACTGATTTTTTTTTTTTTTTTTGCCTCCAGGGTTATTGCTATGAATCCACTGCTCCTGGAGGCTTTTTTTTTTTCTCCTTTTGTTGCCCTTGTTGTTTTATCGTTGTTGTGGTTATTATTGTTGTTGTTATTCATGTTGTTGTTGTTGGATAGGACAGAGAGAAATCGAAGAGGAGGAGAAGACAGAGAGGGGGAGAGAAAGATAGACACCTGCAGACCTGCTTTGCCGCTTGTGAAGCGACTTCCCTGCTGGTGGGGAGCCAGGGCTGGAACTGGGATCCTTACATAGGCTCTTGTACTTCACACCATACGCACTTAGCTGGCTACATTACTGCCTGAGCCCCCTATGACTGATATTTAACATCACCTGCTATTGCATTGTCTTTGATGCATCTAATCAAGAGATATGAATGTGATAAGAAAGTCTAGTATTTTGTTCCCAAATTCAAAGTCTAGCTAGTGGACTTGAGATAAGCAGTGCTCAGAAAAGCAAAATATTGAATTACTACTTCTTACATCATTTTCTACTCTTAAACATATCTCTGGTTATTTTGTAAGTTAAAAGCACATCTGATTTATCAGAGTCTTACATATTTTAATATATTTCATTTTGAAATTCAGTAAGTTTCACTGTGTTTCTGTAAAAATTTAAGAGCAAAATGCTCTGAAAGTTCAAATTTAGACACCTTCATTACTTTTAGAAATATACCACAAGACACTATTACACTATGAAATTCTATAAATAATTAAAATAAAACTTCATATATCAAAATAAATGACCTAAACATTTTTCATGTTATATATCCTTTTGATTTATGGATTGTCTTGCTTACTGGATAACTGCAAAATAATAATAAAAAAAATTGCTCCTCAGAAATAAGTCAACAGGACATCTTAGTAAATTTATGACTGAAAATCTAGAGTTTTGTTTTAGTAAGAAACCAATAAGATAGCAACATATTTTCTGTGTACTTTTTCTCAGTATACACATGCATCATATCTTTAAATCCCAAGAGAAAAATAAGGTTAATTTGTTTATGTTTTTATGAATATATGTGTTCCCTTTAAGCCTGTCTGTTTTGTATACAATTTAATATTACCTTATAGCAATATTTTCTCAATGTTTTGATTACTGTATATAGCTATACTACTTACAGTGAGACCTGAATTATCACAGTATTTAACAATGACAAATTATTTTAAAGATCTTTTATCCAGTGCCTTTTTTTTTATTCAGTACTGGTGGAATTAAAGTCTCGATCATTCCAGACCACTTTTTTTTCCCCCACCAGGATTTTGTGGGGACTCAGTGCCAGCCCTATGAATCCATCACTTTTAATGGCCAAAACCCTTACCTTTTCCCTTTTTTTTTTTTTTAACAGGACGAAAAGAAATTGAGAAGGGAGGAGGAGCTAGAGAGGGAATGAGAACGACAGACACCTTCAGACTTTATTCACCACTCATGAAGCATCCACCCTATAGGTGGGGAGCAGGGGCTTGAACCCAGGTCCTTAAACATGATAATATGTGTGCTTGACCAGATGCACCATCAGCAGCCCCTCCAGATCACTTTTTTTCATTCAGATTGAAAATAAAGTCAAGGTGCTGTGAATATGGCAGGAAGAGGGAAAATAACCAGAATACCAAAACTCCCATCTGGTGCTAGGGCTGGAACCTGTGTTACATACGTGACAATCCAGGCACTCTACTAATGAGTTATCTCCCCAACCCTTAACCACTGTGTTTATTTACAAGAAAAGTAACCCTCTCCAAGAGATTATATGACTGTAAAAGTTCACATTGCAAATAGTCAGGAGAACCAAGTCAACAGTCCAAGCTCCTAGTTCTGATCAATGATGCCTTGAAAATCTGGAAGTTGATTTCAGTGTTGTTCATAATATCTTACAGGCTGCAATAGGAGTTTGGCTATGAATAAATTATTTATTTGAGTTTACTCTTTGATTCAAACTCATATATAATTACATGAGATAGTGACAATTGATTAAGTAGAGTTTCTTAATATTTAATTCAACATTTATGAATTTAAATTTTATAGGTTTTATTTGGGGATAGGTTTTCTTCAATTCCAAATTCTTTTAAAGTCTCTCCAAAGTGTATACCTGTATTCAGAGTTTTAATAATCATTTTCATCCTTCTTTCTGTTTTATGAAAACTTGAGCTTTTTGCATGTGAATTTTTTATATGAATTTTACTTTGCTCTACAGTATAAAGTGAGAAAGTTTCTGTCTATTTAACTAGTAAGTGTACCTTTCCCACTTATCTATGATTCCTCTTGCTCATGTACACTATCCCAGTAGAACATGAATTGATTTTTGAGTTATTTCATCTATGCTGTTGAATATTTTTATATCATTGTTGATATTAGTCAAGATAGACTGGATAATACAGTAATAAACAATCTCAAGGTAACAATGGTCTTGCATACAGAAGTTTGTTTCTCATCTAAGTTACATGTCAATGGGTTTAGTAGGGGCTGTATTTGTCATACGCAGTCCAGAGTCCTGGCTGTCCTAGGAGCCATCTCTAAGTATACCTGTCAGGTCACGGAAGTCATGCTGGTGTCTGTCTAAATGCATAGCACTTTATTGTATTCTCTTTTTCCTTAATAAATTCGGTTATTTATTTTGTCACTGGATGTATACTATCTGGGTAATTTTTTTATTATTATTTTGTAACTTTGATATTTTTATCATCTAAGCAGGCTTTCTATTGTTGGTTCTGAACACATGTATCATTTTCCACCAAATTATCACACATTTCATAGACTCAAATTATTAGCATACAATTGTGCATGGTTGTGCTCACAAGGTTGTTGTTGGAGCTTTATTCTTATTGTCTAATTTTACTATTTGTGTTTTTAATTATTCATTAGCTTTGCTCAGTATTAATCTAGTAAGTTGAATTTCTTTAAAAATAAGCCACTTAGATTCATTTTCCAGTCAGACATTTTGTTTGCTAATTTACTAATCTCTGTCATTTTTTAAGTACTCCTGTCTTCTTTATCATTTCCTTGGAGGGGTGTTAATGGTTTCCAGTTCAGTTGTTTGTTTTAAACATGGGTATAGTTTCTTATCTCCTACTGGTGTCTGCAAAGCACTCTTACCCCCAACTTAGATCCTCTTTCACCAGCATGTTCCAGGACCTCATACCTTTTCTACCTTTTGCCTCCACCACCGAAAGTATTTTTAATCTTTATTCTTTCCTTGCAAGGCTTAGTTACTTTCTTCTTATTGCCACATTAAATAATTAAATGACTTACATTCATTTTCATCTAATAAGTGTTGTCTCAGATATTACACCATACATTTTGAAATGAAATATTCTGATATTTGTATGTTTATTTCTACAATTTATTGCTTATTATTTTATTTTATTCTTTAAAATATTTATTTATTTTCCCCTTTTTTGCCCTTGTGGTTTTGTTGTTGTAGTTATTATTGTTGTTGCCGTTGTTAAATAGGACAGAGAGAAATGGAGAAAGGAGGGGAAGGCAGAGAGGGGGAGAGAAAGATAGACACCAGCAGACCTGCTTCACCGCCTGTGAAGTGACTCCACTGCAGGTGGGGAGCCAGGGGCTTGATCAGGGATCCTTAACCCAGTCCTTGCACTTTGAGCCACGTGCGCTTAACCTGCTGTGCTACCGCTGGACTCCCATTATTTTATTTTTTAACGTTATTTAAATGGAAGTATTGACAAGACTATAGGATAAGAGGGGTACATTTCCACACAATTCCCATCACCAGAACTCCATATCCAATCCCCTTCCTTGATGGCTTTCCTATTTATCCCTCTGGGAGTATGGATCCAGGGGACATTATGGGGTGCAGAAGGTGAAAGGTCTGGCTTCTGTAATTGCTTCCCTGCTGAACATGGGCATTATCAGGTCAATCCATACTCCCAGCCTGTCTCTCTCTTTCCCTAGTGGGGCAGGGATCTGGAGAGGCAGAATTCCAGGACACATTGGTGGGGTCCTCTGCCCAGGGAAGTCAGGTTGATATCATGCTAACATCTGGAACCTGGTGGCTGAAAAAGAATTAAGATATAAAGCAGAACAAATTGTTGACTAATTATGAACCTAAAGACAGAACTATTACGCATGAAGATTTGGGGTCTTCGTTCTGGAAAAGGCTAGTAGGTTTATTTTAGGTCTATCCCAAGGGGCGCGTGAGTTTACTAGTTTTTGCCTGAGCTTGACATCTAATATGCAGGTAGACCCTGGCTGTTGTCTGGAAAGATGATATCATAGTTGGAAAAAGGACTAGAAATCTGGATCAGGGAAGAGAATAGCTCCCAGATATGGGGAAAGTATATAAATATTGCTAACTGCAAACCCCACTGATTTGATCTGGTGCCCATATTCAGCACAGGAGCTTGTGTAACCTCTGCATCCCTGTAGGTCTGAGTTTGCATTCTGTGGTCATGACTAGGAATATTCCAGTCTGCACTAATTTCAGGATCCATCTGCCTCGGGTGGTAGGTAGGTAGAGTATGTTGTCCAACCTCCCTTGAGAGAATGGAATATTCCCTACCATTGTTGATCCACACTGAGGGCAAGGCCCGCTTATTATTTTATGTTGAAAGAATTTAGCCAGATAACCTTATAAATTATAGTTTCCACATTCTCTAAAATTTTACTGTAGGTAAATGGCAAACACACCTCTACAGTGTGTGTGTGTGTGTGTGTGTGTGTGTGTGTGTGTGTGTGTCTATGTGCATATGTATGTGTGTGTGTTCTCAGATTCCACAGTCCATGCTTTAATTACAAATGTATTGGATATTAGAAGTAATAGTATATGCAAGAAAGACAAGTTGCTTCTTCCTTAGCCACTACAACAGATATGCCCTAAACAGTAGGTGGCAGCTTCCCAGATATCTTTCTCTACTTCTTCAGTTAAGAGATAAGCTAATGAAAAGAACTAACATGTCCCCACTTCTACTTACCAGTCATCTAAGCTGTTCAGGTTCAAAGTGCACTTGTGGGCTGCAACTGGGGTTCTACAACTTCAAGTCACTGCTTTCAAACCACAGATGGCAACTCCCTTTCCCTTCTGGACTCTGCCATATGGTTGAGTGTTACTTCACTTTAATTTTATGGGGTATTCAAGTCTTTCAACATTGAATCTTTATCCTGTTTGATTTACTTGTAATTTTTTTATTATTATATATGCATCTTTACCTACTCTTCTTGTACTTTAAAACATGAATCAACAGTTCTTATTTCTGTAGCTCTGCCCATTTCTGTACATTACGTCCCCCCATGACACATCTTGGAAGCATCTAAAAGTCTGTGTTTTCTGATAGTTATAGAGTTGTTTGTGGGTATTTTAAATAGGAATTTGAGAGAAATCATATTCAGGACTATCTCAGCTTGCCACCATCTTACTGTAGAACACATATGTTATTAAAAACAACATTTAAAGAACTACAATAATGTGACCTAGTTTTGTTCCTTTACTTGCACTTCCAAATTCTCACAGCTAATACACATATGAAATACATTCATGACTTAGCACAGGTTCAGGAACACTATTTAGGACTTAAAAATATGCTTGACATTATCTCTTAGTAAAATTTAGGACCTGCTTATCAAAGCAAGGACTAAAAAGCTGAATAAGGGCAAGAGACTGGCATACTTTAACACTGACTCTTTAGTCATTATCAGGCCACCCCATCAGCTGGGGCCCTAATCAGGGAGTCCTGAGATTCCCAAACAGACATGATGGGCCTAGACCTCGAATAAATCCCTCTCTCCATTGTTACTGATCATTTCTATCAGAAACAATAAAATAGACCCCTTTGTGGGCCCCCATAAGACCTTTCCCTCAACGTGGATCAACACTGGAGGAGAATGTTACATCCTGTGAAGGGAGGCTGGACAACATACTCTCTATGCTACACCTGAGGAAGATGGGTCAATATTGGGGCAGCCTGGAATGTTCCTACTCATGACCACAGAATGTGAGCTCAGATCTAGAGAGATGCAGAGGTCACATAGGCTCCTAAGTTGAATATGGGCCCCAGATCACATCAAATCTATGGGTTTAATAGTCAACAATATTTATACCCCTTTCCCATATTAGGGAGCTGTTCTCTTCCCTGATCCAGCTTCCTGGTTCTTTTTCCAACCATGACATCATCTGCCCAGACAATAACTTGGACCCACTGGCATATCAGATTTTAGGCTCAGGGGGAAGAAGAAAAAGAAAAAAAAAAAAAACTAGTATAGCCACAGGCCCTTTGGAATATAACTAAAATATGCCTATTAGCTTTCTACAAAATGGAGGAACCCCCCCCCCCCACCTCTTCATCTACACCATTCCAGCCTTTAGGTCTATGATTAGTCAACAATTTGGCTTTGTATGTTAACTCTCTTTTCAACCACCAGGTTCCAGATGCTAGCATGATGCCGACCAGACTTTCCTGGACAAACAACCCCACCCATGTGTCCTGGAGCTCCGCTTCCCCAGATCCCTTCCCCACTATGGAAAGAGAGAGACAGACTGGGAGTATGGATCAACCTGTCAATACCCATGTTCAGCAGGGAAGCAATTACAGAAGCCAGACCTTCAACCTTCTGCATCCCACCTTGGGTCCATACTCCCAGAGGGTTAAAAAAAATAGGAAAAGCTATCAAGGTGGTGGAAATTGAGTGGAGTTGTACCCCTTTTATCCTATTATTTAAACAATGTTTCCTTTTTATAAATAAAAAATTAAAATAAAATAACTAAATGCAATCTTTAAAAAAATTAGGACGTGCAATGAAAGAGTAAATACAATCCTCAGTTTTAGAGATGGCAACCTAGAGTTGATGGAAATTCAAGTTCTGATTCTGTAGAGTTGTCAAAAAATATATAGCATTAATAATTATAATTATAGGTTATATAGAAAGTTATAAATTTAAAAAGCAGGTCCTGATTCCTATGTCTGCTTAAATAGTTGTTAAAACAATAGTAACTCTGATGCAGATTATTAAATTACTACACATGGTACCAATTTTACCTATTATAATCTTGAATGAGGGCTGGAGAAATATTTGTTGGGTAGGGCAAGTGCCTTGTCATATGTGCAACCCAGGTGCAAGTGAGCCCCAAAATCACATGGGAAATACTATAACATGGAAGGAAACTTCAGTGCTGTCCTGGCTCTCTGTACCTCTGTTTCTCTGTGTGTCTCTATTTGAATGAAAAACGGACCCAAATGAAAATGTGACCTGAAGCAGTGAAATCACACATACTTGAGGCTCTAGCTCTGAAAAAAAAAAAAATCTTAAATGAAACAGTGAGATATATCTAATACCTACGAATATCTTAATAGCATTCATTATATACACATTTGTAATTTGTCAAGAAAAAACAGGTACGTGTGCCTGGAATTATCAAAACTTAAAAGAGAAGTGGGTATCACAATTTTAAAATTAAAGATACAGATGTACTCAAGGTACCAGAAGATGGTACTTAACTCAGCCATAATTTCAAGACAGACCCCAAACTTTCACATCATGAATGCTAGAAAACAAAATAAAATTTTAAAAAGGTAAATTGAACCAAGAATTTTACACATGGACTACAATCAATTCACAAAACATTCATTAAAAGCACAGAAAGATATTGATACATGGAATAAGAACAAGCTCACTTGGTCCAGGTTCAAGCTCCAGCATCACTTGGGAGTACCATGGCACCAGGAAAGCTCCAGTGCTGTGGTATCTCTCTCTCTCTTTCTGTCTCTGCCCCTTTCTCTTTCTATCTAAGAGAAAGAGAATGAAAAAAATCAGCTTGAGAGTGATAGAATCACACATGTGCAAGACTCTAGCATCACACACAAAAAGGATTTACCATGATATTTGGTGTCTTATGCCTTATTCTTAAGCACACAGAGCTTCTATCAGTTCCTACCTCATGCAAAGCATTGTGTCAGCTGCTGTGTTCCAAATAAATACAACTTCAAAATAAGGTCACTCAAGAGAAATGTTATCATAAAAGCGTCTTTCCATTGCTGTCAAACTCTAGGAATGGGGAAGAGAAATTATACCTCAGTGGACTTAAGAAAGAAATTTTGGTTTAAGTCAGGATTTGAAAGACAAAGAGGACTGCAGATGGTACAGCTGTGTGCCAGTACTGTCATATATCAAATAAATGCCGTTATCAAGGTAATGCCACTGAGAAGGTATGGTTCCATGGATCCAGGTTCTATTCCCTGCTCCCCATCTGCAGGTGTCTATTTTATTCTCTCCCTCTCTATCTCCACCTCCCCTCTTTAAAATTTTTTTAATTATCTTTATTTATTGGTTAGAGACAGAGAGAAATTGAGGAGGGAGATAGAGAGGAAGAGAGACAGAGAGACACTTGCAGCACTGTTTCACCACTCCTGAAGATCCCCCCTGCAGGTGGGGACCAGAGACTTGAACCTAGGTCTTTACGCATGGTAACGTGTGTGTTCAACCAGGTACACCACCACCCAGCCTCTCCTCATCCCCCCTTAATTTCTCTCTGTCCTATCAAATAAAACAGAATTTTTTTAAAATGAAGATATAACAAAGCAGTGGTCCTTGTCTCCACTGTACAGTTCAGTCCTTTGACCATGCCCTTTTCTGGGAAACATGCATTTAGTGTCGATTGGCCTGAACGCAGTGATTCCCAGAAGAGCAATTGTGTAATCGGCCTCCAGCCTTGAGGGTCAGTCTTAGAGAACTTCTGCATATAGGAGAAGTGTTGCCCCTGCTGGGAGAATGGTGCCAACAATAGCCAGGCTTTCCTCTCCTTCAAAGGCAGGCAACCAACCACTCTGCTCACTTTCTATATTGGGTAAAATGCCATACAGATCAAATGCTTTACAGATCAAATGACATCAAGCATGTGTGAAAGCTTTTCAAATCATGAAATCTCACATAAATGTCAGGTGCTAATATTACCATAATAATCTGGATGCGGGTGGGGGAAACACTACTGTGAAAGTCAGGAGGAGTCTCTCCTTCACCAAAGCTTCTGTTTGATTCCTGGGTTAAAAAAGAAATGTCTTAATGACCTGGTGTCTTTCAACTACCCTACCATCCTTCCAAAAGATGCTATGTATACTGACGATATTAGATGAACTTTTGAATCCTTGGAAAACCTTGTTTACATATTAACTTCCTGATTTTTGCTCATAATCTATAACATGGACACTCTGCTTTAACTCCTTTGTTTTTCTTTAAATACATTTATTTTGAAATGAAATTTCTGCAGGCCTGGAAAATAGCTCAGATGGAGGAATGCAGGACTTGCGTGACTGAAGCTAAAGTTAATACTTGGAGCCACATGTGCTGGAGTGATACTCTGACACCTTCTTCTTCCTCCTCCTCCTCTTCCTCCTCCTCCTCCTCCTCTTCCTCCTCCTCCTCCTACTCCTCCTCCTCCTCCTCCTCCTCTTCTTCTTCTTCTTCTTCTTCTTTTCTCTCTCTCTCTCTCTCCCTCCCTCCCTCTCCCTCTCCCTCTCCCTCTCCTTCTCTCTCCTTCTCTCTCCTCTCTCCTCTCCCCTCTCTCCTCTCTCCTCTCTGTCTCATGTGAGATAAAATCATTTTGTTGTGGTCATCAGAGAGCTTCACCTCTCTGACACAACATTTTTAGATAGAAAGTAAGACACTAAGAGGAAGAGAAAGAGATAAAGAGAAGGAAAAGATTGAATCCTCTTCTAAACACTGGAGATGTGCTCAGACTTGCCTCACTTCAAGCCCACCTTTCAGGTGAGCTATTCTGCTATTCTGCTAGCTCCAAATCAGTGTTTCTTAAGTGAAGCAATAAAAACAAATTTTTATTTTAAAGTAAAATTTCCTCCAACCATAAATATAAAAAATACTTACCACTGTTCAAAAATACAAAGTAGCTACAAAGCATATATAGGAAAGCAGCCAGGGCAGTGCCACAAGTGTAAAACTGGGCCTGCATGCACAAGGGTCTGAATTTGATCACTGGCATCACATATACAAGACTAGAGCTGTGGTTCTCTTTTCTCCTTTGCTCACTCAAAAATAAATCTTTAAAATATTTATATGTTAAAAGACAGATTTTTTGTTTGTTTGTTCAATCTCCATCCAAGATGAGGTGAAAGTAAGTGAGACATGCCACACTGAGACACAAAGTGAAACTTGGATTGTGCTTGGTGTGTTGTGCCAAAGCAGGGAATCTGGAATAGGAGTGGAAGGGTGGGGGATGGGAGATGGAGGGCTTGGGGATCCTGGTGCATGAAGGTGGGAAAAAAACTTAAATTAAAGGTGGAAGTGTTGTGCAAAAATCTATCACAGGGAGATGAGAAATTGTGCCCCTGTGTCAACAACTGTATTTGTAACCCATTAAGCCTCCAATAAAGTAAAAATAATTTTTTAAAAGAACAAAACAAATTTAAGACAGATTTTGATTCCAGGGGTCTAAATAGGATGTGTGAGTCTATAGTTCTCACCAGGTAAAATTGATATCAATAAGGGGCCTGGGGAGGGTAGTGCACATGGTTAAGTGCACACATTACTAAGTGCAAAGACCCAGGTTCAAGCCTCTGCTTCTCACCTGCAGGGGGTAAGCTTTAGAAGCAGTGAAGCAGATCTGCAGGTCTGTAGGTGTCTTTCTCCCTCTTTAACTTCCACTACCTCCTCTCTCTCTCTCTCTCTCTCTTTTTCTCTTTCACCAGAGCTGATCAGTTCTGGGTTATGGTGGTACAAGGGACTGAACCTGGGATTTTGGAGCCTCAAGCAAGAAAGTCTTTTCACATAACCACTATGCTATCTACCCCCAGCCTTTCCCCTAACCTTCTCAATTTTTATCTGTCCTAACAAAAAAAAAAAAAAAGGAAAAATGGCCACTGAGAGCAGTGGATTCATAGTGCCAGCAATAACCCCAGAGGCAATAAAAAAGAAAGAAAGAAAGAAAGAAAGAAAGAAAGAAAGAAAGAAAGAAAGAAAGAAAGGAAGGAAGGAAGGAAGGAAGGAAGGGAGGAAGGAAGGAAAATTATATCAATGCTGTTGTCCTGTGGACCACATTTTGAGTGACAAGCATAATCTCTTTTAAAGTCTGATCTCCAAATAGTCACATTCTCAAGTATTGAGGGGGTTAGGACTTCAACAAATATTGGGAGAACACAGTTCAGCCCTATTCAGCTTAGGATGTGAGAAAATTTTACTAATAACTAAGGAGGAAGTGACAAAGCTGGCTCACATACCACTGCACTGATCACTTTGGTTTTGTTAACAGTGCTTCATTATTCCAGATATGCAAAAAACACCCCTCCCCCAAAACAAAAGCAGTTCCCAACACTTTGAAAAGCACTGCTTCTGCTCTTTTAGAGAGTGTCCTTAGCTTGCACAATCACAGATTGCATCCCTCTTCAGTTGAAGCAATAAGCCCGCAGTCCCTAGAGTGCCTCCCTCAACCCTCATGCAGCCTGCAACTTTGCAGTCAGAGACTGCAGGTG
The DNA here is from genome assembly GCF_950295315.1 of Erinaceus europaeus. Classification (NCBI taxonomy): domain Eukaryota; kingdom Metazoa; phylum Chordata; class Mammalia; order Eulipotyphla; family Erinaceidae; genus Erinaceus; species Erinaceus europaeus. The sequence continues at coordinate 110,813,304 of NC_080166.1, forward strand.
CTGGAACATTTCTCCAACTGAAATCTACTTAAACCACAGCATCACTGTATCCAGGGAAGGAAACAAAAGGCGCCAGTTGCCTGTGCTTTTCTCTCAGGTTGATAATAAATAATAATGCACGGTATTGACGTAGCACCTTTCTCAAAGGAGCTCAAAGTGCTTTCCAGACATTACCTCACAGCATCCCTGTGATGCTAACCTGAGAAGTGGCTCCTGAAAGTACTGCCCTACTCAATCACCACAAGAAATCTAGAAACCAGCGGGTAATACAGATTCTTTTAAGGATAAAAGTGGGACTACTTAAATACCGCTGTGGGGCTTTGTTTTTCACAGTGCTTAGGTAGCACAGCGATAAGCATCTTGGACTGGATGATTATGTACTCATTGGGCATCATGCATGTGCCAGTCTGGGGAGAGAAAAGATGAATGTGTTCCGCAGGCCTGCAGCGTACAGCTGTGTACTTTGGAAAACTACCCAACAGTCTACATCCTTCCTATTTAGCCTCTCAGGTATTTGAAAGAGATGCTACAAAAATATTGCATTCACCAGAGCCAGCAGAAATGATGAAAAAGAAAGGTGTTAGCCATGAAATCACTGCTGCTTAGTGGTCCCTGTGTCTTCTCTTTTCCTTCGTGCTCTGGGAAACATACATTTCTTTCTTTCCTTTAATTTTTTTAAAAATATTATTTATTTATTCATTTTGCCACCAGGGTTATCACTCCCAGAAGTCTTTTTTTCTTTTTCTTTTTCTTTTTCTTTCTAATTTTTACTTGACAGGAAAGAGAGAAATTGAGAGGAGAAGAGAAACAGAGTCGGAGCGGGGCCAGGTGTGGCATGGCACACCTGGTTGAGTGCACATGTTACAGTGTACAAGGACCCAGGTTCAAGCCCCTGGTCTCCACATGCAGTGGGAAGACTTTGCAAGTGGTGAAGCAGGGCTGCAGGTGTCTCTCTGGTTCTCTCCCTATCTGTCTCCCTCTTCCTTCTTGATTTCTGGCTGTGTCTATCCAATAAATAAAAATAATAAAAAAATCATAAAAATTTTTTTAAAAAAGAAAGAGAGAGAGAGAGAGAGACACCTGCAGCCCTGCTTCCCCACTTGTAAAGCATCCTCTCTTCAGGTGGGGAGCAGGGACTTAAACCCGGGTCTCTGCACATGGGAACATGTCCACTCAGCTGGGTGCACACCACCCTGCCCCAGATATACACATATTTTATGAGTCCATAAGAACTTCCTTTCTTCTCCTGTATTTTTTTCCAGTCTCCTTGGAGGTGAGGTTTTAAGGCCATTAGAAGATGAATAAAAATCTCCAAGAATATAGGACAACCTCTTCCAAGACAATCATGGAAAAGAGCACTGAGTTCTGGAGTCCCACAAACTCAGAGCACTGCCTAACTCTAGTTTATGGTGGGGCAGGGATTGAACCCAGGACCTCAGAGCCTCAGGCATGAAAGTCTTTTGCATAACCATTATGTTAACTCCGCAGCCTCTCAAGTTTCCATTGTTATTTACAAACCGTAACTTTGAGTAAGGTGGCTTCACTTATTTAAGTCTTCTTTCTTGTTTATGATATAGAAACAAAAAGATGCCTACATCAGAAGAATGCTAACACAACTCAATATTTAAAAAACTTAATGTCATCACTGGCATCTATTAATTAATTAACATACAGTGATTATGCCCAATAGTAATCACAATAATTATTTTTTCATTTTATTTATAAAAAGGAAACATTGACAAAACCATAGGATAAGAGGGGTACAACTCCACACAATTCCCACTACCAGATCTCCATATCCCATCCCCTCCCTTGATAGCTTTCCTATTCTTTAACCCTCTGGGAGTATGGACTCAAAGTCACTGTGGGATGCAGAAGGTTGAAGGTCTGGCTTCTGCTTTGCCACTGAACATGTGCACTGACAGGTTGATCCACACTCCTAGCCTGCCTCTCTCTTTCCCTAGTGGGGAAGGGCTCTGGGAAAGCGGAGGTCCAGGACACATTGGTGGGGTCCTCTGTCCAGGGAAGTCTGGTTGACATCATGCTAGCATCCACAATAACTTTTTTTTTTTACTTCCCATCTTATCTGTGAAATTAAAAAAAAAAAATTGAAGGAGTAGGTCGATAGTGCAGCAGGTTAAGCACACATGGCTCAAAGTGCAAAGACCAGCATAAAGATCGTCCCCAGCTCCCCACCTGCAGGGGAGTCGCTTCACAGGCGGTTAAGCAGGTCTGCAGGTGTCTATCTTTCTCTCCCTATCTCTGTCTTCCCCTGTTCTCTCCATTTCTTCTGTCCTATCCAACAACAATGACATCAATAACAACAATAATAATAACCACAACAATGATAAAACAACAAGGGCAACAAAAGGGAAAAAATAGCTTCAGGAACGGTGGATTTGTGGCGCAGGCACTGAGCCCCAGCAATAACCCTGGAAGCAAAAAAAAAAAAAAATGAGAGCAAAAAAAGATTATGAGGGAAACTGGGAGAACTCACATGCTAGTTTTCATAGTCTAATACCCCCAAATAAGTACCTCTGGAATTCACAACCTTTATAGTATCAAGAGAATTTTTGTTTTGTTTTATAATATACTGCAAAAGTCTTTGCGGTAAACTCCCAGTGGAATGTAACACAATGCAATGCTCTCTGACAATAAGTTTAGAAACTTTAAAAAACATGTAAGTACAATTTAACCAAATTTAAATTTGGAAATATATTTTGTTTTGGGGCCAGGCAGTGACACACCTGGTTAAACGCACACATTACAGTGTACAAGGACCCAGATTCAAGTCCCTGGTCCCAGCCTGCAGGGGGGAAAGCTTCATGAGTGGTAAAGCAGGGTGTCTCTCTGTCTCTCTGCACTCTGTTTCCCTCTCCCCTCTCAATTTCTCTCTGTCTTTATCCAATAATAAATAAATTTAAAAATATATATTTTATTTCAGAAATGGAGAATAATAACTAAAACGTTGGCATTAGTTGAAAGTTAGAAACACTTCCTAGCTGCTGATTCTGATCAGCTGAAAACTTGAGATCTCATTTACTCTTGCAAGCTGAGCTAGATATTTTTCTATTCCAGGGCCATACTTGTTCTAAATAAAGGAAAATGGCCTATGTAATGATACATACACACCAACTTAGGAACTATTATTTTCTCTGTCTTGAAAACCCTTGATGGTATTTACATTCTAAATTAAACTGAACACTGTATATTGATTTTAATATGTTAAGATGAAATTCAATTTCATGATGACTACTACCATCACAGAGCATGTAGGATCAATGTGTTTGCCAATTTCCTGCTTATTACCAATATCTCCCCAAGGATTTGATGCAAGATTTACAAGAATATTGTTTCTGAAGATGTGTGCATAAATATGCTATCAAATAAGCTACAATGCATTGCTTATTAGGCAGTGAATGATTTGTTTGCTGCATTTTAATAGGATGGCATAAATGCGGACATACATATCCTTTGGAGAGTTCAGTGCAGTCTACCTAGTGGAGCCCAGTTCCTTTCTCTAGAAGCAGAGCTGGCAGGAGAGGTCTCCCTGTGACTGCTCTTAAAATCTACCCTCCCCAAAAGGAGGAAGTGCAATTCAGCTAAGATAGAGTTGTGAGTATGCAGGATGCAGCTGCTGAGATGGCAGCAGGCCCGATGGCCAATTAGGTACCAGTAAGTGTATGTGTGTGTTGATCCAGCTCCATAAAACCTCCCTTTGATAAAAACAGAGTCACTCTAATACACTGGATATGAGAATGGCCTTAGCCTTGACCAGCACTGGGGTCAAGTTCAGATTATGTCACGTACGTTAGGTGGTTATGGCAAATTACTTGATTTGTCAGTGGCTTGATAGCCTCCATTGAAAAATAGGGAAAATATTGCTAATTACCTCCCTGAATCTGAAGCTTTAATGAGATAAGGCACATAAAGAGTTCCCACGGTATTTAGTATTGAGGAAGAACTCATAGATAAAACTCACATTCCACTCATTCAAACAATATTTTATTTTTATTGAATTTTCATTAAATGTCAGACACTGTATGGACACTAACAGAAATGCAAAGATTAACACAATATAGTACATCTACTAACACAAGACTAGGGGCCAGGTGGTGGGCACCCAGTAGAGCATACACATTATAGTGCACAAGGGCCCAGGTTTAAGCTTCTCTTCCCACCTGAAGGGGGGAAGGTTCAATAATGGCGAACTAGTACTGCAAGTATCTTTCTTTCTCCCTATCTTTCCCTCCTCTCCCAATTTTTCTCTGTATCTATCAAAAAAAAAGGAAGAAAGAAGAAAATAAAGAGAGAGAGAGAAAGAAAAAGAAAAAGTAAAAGAAAAAATGGCCACTGGGAGAAGTGGAATTGTCATTCATATTTATGCACACGTTTGGTGAAATCTTGTGTACTGACCCTAACTCATAACAAAAGGATGTTTCCTAGATTTCACAATGGGAGGTTTTACAACAGGAAGTCTGGGGTGGGGTTCAAGAATAGGAGCCTTAGGAGTCATTACTCAATTAACTATATTTATATTGGTAGTTAACACTTAGGCTTTAGCAGCTCCCCCATAAGTATGCTAGAATGGATGGGGCCAGAGTCTGTAGTTATTAGGCAATACCTGAAAGTAGTTCCTGTGCTGGCTAGAAGTTGATGCAGAACAGTTTTTGTGCATTGTGGTCATGTACTTATTTCTTTATCAAACCTTTTAGAGAGCACAGAGAAGCACATTGTATTTATTTACATAAAGATAATTGTTTTGGTAGCTGTAATTTCAGAATGATTTCTTCCCTGATTCCATGATGGTAGTTGCAAAATTTTAGGCCCAAAGGGGACCAGGTTTAATTTTAACTGTATTGTTTAGGCCTTTATTTTGTCTCAGATGCCATCTGATAATATCCCCTTCACTAATCTCCTTCTGCTTTCATCTTCTCCTGAAATAGAAGACTGTTGTAATGGTGGTCAAAGGTATGTGTGTTGCAGAAGCTTACCTGGATTCAAATCCTGCCTCTGTTAGTTGCTGACTATGTAATAGTTGGGTAGTCAATTTGATTTCTCTTTAACTTGGATTTCACATATGCAAAAAGTGACAATAGCCTGCAAGTACTTGCCGCTGCGTCGGGTCAGTACACATGTAGCTTCAGCACAGTGCCAAGATGCGCACAGTGAGTGCTAACTGCTACCGTGCCATGCTGCAGAGCTAAGATCAACTTATTCTTCAAGGACACAAACTTTAAAGCCTACCTATTGCTCATGACATTTTTCTATACTATATTTATCTGAATAGCCTCATCCTCTCAGCCATGATGAGCTTAATTGAGAAATCAGTATGGAAAGTATCCTTTTGGAAAGCAGATCACTAACTTCTTAAGAATTATTTTACATTCTTAAAAATTATTGAGGACCCAAAGAGGTTGCCATGACTTTGGGTAGGTTATATATCTATTGATATTGCTTATATTAGCAATGAGAAATGAGGACTTAACAAAGTATCTTAATTCTTCTAGATACAATGATCCTGTAACATATTAGCATGAATTACGTTTTAAAAAACTATTTTATTTTCCAAGGCAAAACATTTTAAGTAGTATTTTGCATTTTTCAAATAGTTCTATTTATCATATTTTATAAATAACAGTTTGATTTTCATATATCCTTCTGCATCCAATGTGTTACAATATATCCTTTTGGTTGAAACATACAATGAAAATCAGTGAGAGTAAGCCAACTTATTTCATTCAGATAGAGCAATAGAGAGAGGGAGATACACTGCAGCACTCACTGGGTATGGTATTCCCATGCCATGTGGAGTTAGAGCTGGAATGTGGGCTGCACTGTATGGCAAGGCAGGCACCATACCTGGTGAGCTATCCCTCCTACCTCTAAATATATTGCAGAGACACTTGTTTTGTTCAAGTTGTGACTAACATTCCAGTGAATTTCATCTCTGCCAATGAAAGGCTACCTTTGCTTTCTCTTTATTGCCACTAGGTTTATCACTGGGGCTCTGTTGCTGTACAACAAACCCACCGCTCTAAGCAGACAATTTTTCTTTTCTTTTTCTTTTTTTCTGTCTTTATGTGATAAGGCAGAGAGAAAGTGAGAAGGGGAGAGTTAGAGAGGGAGAGAAGCAGAGAGAACTGCAGTACTTGCTTCACCGTTTGTGAAGCTTCCCCCCACCCCACAGTTGGGGAATAAAGACTTGAACTTGGGTCCTTGTATGTGAGAACTTGTGCACTTAACCAGGCACCCTAAAACTTTGCATTTTATTTATAAAGAATTCTGATTATTTATGCCACAGATACAAATTAAACTTCTTTACTTGGTTAAATAACAAACCATGATCAACAGTAGGAAAGTTAATGTTAAGATCATCAGGCTCAGGTCACTATAAACAGACAAACAAATAAATAAGAAGCAGGGGAGGGAGATAAAGATGCAGGTCACCAGAACTGGAAACTATGTAAGCACTGTGTGGAGAGCTGGAGCAATTAATATTATCATTTCTGAACGCTTCCCAGAGCATCCCTGGTGGCTTTGTCCTGGGATCTTACACTCTGGTTTGTTTGTTTTTAGAAGAATTTAAGTAATGCTTTATAAACTGTAATACACATATAAATGTAACTGAAAATTAGCTCAGTTATTTTATTTTCTTTATTTTTTATTTTTATTGAGGGGGTTGATATTTTATAGGGCAGTCATTTGCACTGTGGTTTTTTAGTGATCCATTCCTTTGTGGAAAGAGAGAGACTAAGTTAGAATATATGCTGTCCCAGGAGTGAACTCAGTCACTCTTAGAGCTTGGGATGTACAAGTAACATTCAACTAGATACCACACTACCTTCCAAACACACACATACGTCATTTTGTTTTTGTTTTTTATAGTATACAAGCCATTATAGGATACATAGAGTGAAGCAAAATAAAGCATACATTCCTAAATGCAGCCAGTAGACAAGTTATCTTCAAAAGCTTAGATACAATAATGGTGATAACAGCCTTTGATAAATTATGTATCGTTCACTCATTTTTTTAAGTAGGTATCTAATTTATAATAGAAACAGTGACTTGAGAAAGAGGCCATCCATTTCTCTCTCCCTATCAGTGCAGGGTTGCTTCCTGCTGAACATTTTGGAATGCTTCACCTTGCAGACATGCTGTCTAAATTGTTTCCATGAGGAGCCTAATGCACTAGTGTGTTTGATCAACGTACAGAGCCAAGAGAGTAGCAATGGTATTATTAATAGCACAAGTGGGCAAAATCTGGGTGACAGGACTTCACCATTCACTGTGGAAGACAACTTCACATTCATATTGACTTGCTCTAGAAAAGCATTTCCTAGGACACTTTATTGTTCCCCCTTACCTCCTCCATTACACCATTACCATTGGTTAAGGCTTCCCTTGTCCTTAATGGAGAGGTAGGATGGCATGGCTTCTAAGTGCTCCTGGGAAGTGCTGACTTTACAACACTGGAGATGGGGTTTTGTATATCCCCGGAAGAGGCAGAAGCTAAGCAAGGGAGGCAGGAGTTTTCCACACTGTCTTGCCAACAGATTTCAATTTTGCTAAGTAAAGTTTAATTCTGGACTTTGAGTTTGAGGTCCTGGAGTATTTGTGCTACACTGTAAAATATAATAGCAGTTAGGCAAGCCTGTATTGATTTCTCATAAAGCAACCAGAAATTGTTATTTTGATTGCATGCCTTATTTAACTATTCCTAGAAATTCCTTGCTAATGACTCTTACACATGCCATTGACTTTTCAAAGTACCATTTTGAATCCAAGCTAAAGTATATTCATATAAATTGTAAAGATGGATGCTTTTAGCAAAAAACAAAAATACGATTTCTAGAAATATTCTTTAAGACCTATACATACATCCTGAGGGAGAATAAGGAGAGCTATGAAGATATACATATATATGGCAAAGAGGTGAACACAATAGAATTGCAGCTAACCATGTTGAATTCCTTTGGAAATTGCCTTTTGGAAACTTTTGATTCTTCCATTTTATTCCAATCTCTCCACAACTTGAAACAAGCTTCCTGCTAGGAATAATAGTATTAAATTAAAAGTATAAACAATTATTAGAAATATATAGTCTTAGAAGCCATTAAATTTGTTCTTTAAGCAGGTTTATTACTTTTCTGCATAGTTGCATGAAAATTTGTCTTCTACCAATTTGACATAAAATAGCCTGAATTAGATTTATTTATTTTATCAATACCATTATTTTGTACTGTCGGGCATTCAGAATATTATCTGGGTAGCACATATAGTTCCTCAAAAAAAGTAGGCCTCCTATCCCCTCCCAACAACTCATCAATATTGAGCAATTATTTTGTTGGTTGAAAAATAAGCCTAGTCTTATATCAAAGGCACTACTGCACCTGTAGTGATTTAGAATTCAAATGTGGCTAATTTATAAAATAACCACATATCACTGTTCACAGCAGGAATCAGCTACTTAAAACAAACTCTACTCAGAACTGTTTTTTTTTTTTTCTTGAGACTTAGTAAATATATATATAGTATTCTGTTTTCCCAGTCTTTTTAGGAACATAGTAAACATTTTAACTTCCTGTCCAGCCACCCCAGACCTGGCCATAACACAGCCACCTACATTTTGGTTGACTGAGAGGGCACCTAGAAACTGACAGGGGTTAAACACATGAGCACTCCAGCTTTTTCACCCAGTAAATCTATAACAATAGTAAAATGGAATCAAGAGATATGTATTAGAAAGTGGGTATGGAAGAAAGAGTTTGTGTGTCCCTGATAGCAGGTTTAGGACATTAGTTCCATGAGTCAAAAGTGAGTTTTACAGCTGGTGCTAAGCAAAATGTAAGGCACTATTTGTGGTTACTGAAGATAAAGGAAACTGGGAATTCTTTTCTAGAAAATTTTATTCTAACTGAGAGTCAATGAAAGGGACTGACAGGGAAAATAGAGATAGAAGAGGGAAGCAAGTGGGAGAAGATAGTAAGAAGAGGACTAGAGGACATGACAGGGAGATCTAATCACGTCACTCGTAGCTCAAGAACTTGGAACGAATCATATTTTCCAGCCCTCTGGAGGCCTGTCTAGAAACAAAACATGCCTTACACACACACACACACACACACACACACACACACACATACACACATACACACACACACACACGAAAGAAATCTGTGAGCGTTAACACACTAAAAAAAAGACATTGAATAATCTCATCATCTTTCACTTCCTCTTGTAAATTTTTCTTCTCAGTTAAGGTTTTTTGTTTGTTTGTTTGTTTGTTTGTTATTGTTGTTTTTTCCCTACTAAAAGTCTTCTGACTACCTGAGTAACTGGTTCTGTCTTCTTCCTCAAACAGAACCTGAGATACACTTCCCAATGAATCCATCACTCCGGTGCCAGAATCGTGACTGTCAATATCTGAAACAATTCCAAACACAATTCCATTTCTCCAACTTGCTAAGAAAAAAGCACTGGCTGTGCTCCTGTTGTCTCCTTTATACAAATTATAACCTAGCATTTCCCTAAATAATAAATAGGCAAGAATGACTAAGAAGAAAGAAAAGGAGCAAGATAGAGGAACAGGTGTTTGTAACGCTGTGCCTTGGATATTACTGCTATTGATGTGTAAACTGATTGCTCTTGAAGAATAATCCAAGCAAATCTACTTGGTTTAAGACTGAGCTGTCAGTGAAAAGAAACACAGGAAGCAGGACAGCAAACAGAAATTATGGTAAGGAACACACAGTTAGAGCCCTCCTACAGATGCTGGCATCAGAATAATTCTGCTCTAACCACCTTTTCTCTTCATTTCTCTGCTTTACTGGAGTAGGGCTAGATTTGGCTCTCAAAGACATGGCTCAAGACATGCCTTACACACACACACACACACACACACACACGTACGCACGCATGCACACGCACACACACAAGAAAGAAAATCTGTGAGCATTAACACACTAGAAAAAGACATTGAATGATCTCTGTCATCATCTTTCATTTCCTCTTGTAATTTTTTTTCTTCTCAGTTAAGGTTTTTTTGGTGTGTCTTGACTATGGGGCACAAGTTGTTGGTAGGGCACAAAGATACTGTGATTACCTTTGCACCAGTGCCACAAAGAATAGGGTAAGAATAGAAAATTCCACAAAGGGAAATAAGTTACTGTTCTCAAAAAGGGGATAAATAGAATATGAGAGAATATATTCTAAGCTACCAAAAACAGATACTTCCATTTTGGCACATAAACTCAATTTAGGGGTCTCTGTCGCTTTTGAAAACAATTGATTCATTTATTTTACAGTTATCTCCTATAATGATTTAACATATCTGAAATGCAATGGGACACATGTACTTTATTTTGCCTATTCCTCAAATCGCATAAACTCTTATGGTACTCTTTACATTATTTGCTCAGGCTTGTACACAAGTACTAAGTACTCAGCTAAAGTACCTGTATCTTTTACACTTGAATTTTGCTTAACCCTTATCTGGTTAACATCCTATACAGTTGATTTTTTTTTTCATGTAAGTGTAGAATTTACATTTATTTCCATTAAGTTACATCATTGGTCTCAGTCCACTGGTACTTAAATCCTTTTCAAAATCCTCATTCTATTATCCAGTAATTTGCCATCTTTAAAAGCATGTGCATGGATGTATAAACTTCCATATGATGGTGGAGAGTTCTGGGAGAAGACAGCCCTGGTTTGCTTTCTCTAGTTGTGCAAACTTAGATAATTTTCCTAACAACCCCACTCCTTACCCTGTATCTTCTCCTCTGTAAATTAGGGTTGTTGTGGGGTGTTTTTCAAAGAAGATACATGAATTAATGGTGTGAAAAATTAAGCACTTTAATTTTAAAATTAAAAATTAATCATTTGTGTTTAGTAATTCTTAGTTAACATAATGTTGTGTGTATATATTCATGACAGTGATAAAAATGTCTAGGTTCAAATACTGGCAGAGCTTTCTTTCCATTTGGAATGATCTTTGCACATAGTTGAAATTTATTGACACATCATCCTCTGCCTTGTCAACTCAAATCTAAAAGCAATACTACTCATCAGCTATGTTTCTATGTGTCACTTTAGTAGGATACCAGTCTGTGTACTCACTTCTGTTGCCTCCAGAGCAGACTTTTCAAAGGCTGCTAGTAGATACCATGAGAAGACTACCTCCTAGATTTGCCCTTGATCTCTTCCCAATAGAGAATATAGTTCAGCCATTTAACTTCTGTAGATCTCATTTGCCTTAGCAGGGTAAAAAAGTGAAATGGAGAGATAAACCCATTTGATTTTCTTTAAATGCCAATTTACCTGTGTTATTCCACTACCATGATTGGGGGGAGATAATGATTTACAAGACCGTTGTCACATGTGTGCAGTTTCTTATCTCTCAGTGATGTCTGCACACCATACTCAGCACCAGCTGGCACCTTCCTCCACTATAATACACTAAATTCTCAATGCCTTTTCCTTCTCCTTTTGCTTCCTCAAGTCCTTGGCTCTTTGGCAGTAGACCATAGTATACTGCATCCTGTGCTTTCCCTTTTTTTTTTTTTCCCTTTGCCTCCACAGTTATCAATGGTGTTTGGTGCCAGTGCTACAAATCCACTGCTCCTGGCAGCGAGGTTTTTTTTTTTTTTCCATTTATTTTAATTGAATAAGACAGAGAGAAATTGAGAGAGGAAGAGGAGATAGAGAGGGAAAAAGAAAGATTAACACCTGCAAAAGTGCTGCACCTCTTGTGAATCATCTCTGCTGCAGGTGGGGACCTGGGAGGCTTGAACCCAGATCTTTGCACAGCTTCATGTGCTTAGTACTATGTGTGTGCTTAACTGGGTGCACCACTGCCAACCCAGCCCCACCTTTCTTTGTTTCTGAAGTCTCACCTATAAATGGGATCACCTGGTATTCCTCCTGCTAGCTTATCTCACTTTGTATGATTTAAGTACGGCTCAACATTGAGAAAAAAAAGAGAAAATTTATCTTTTCTTACAGCTGAGTAATATTCCATTGTACATGTATACCACATCCTTCTTGAACTACTCATCTGCCATTGGACATTTGGGTTGTTTCCAACTTCAGACGATTACAAATTGTGTTGCTATAGACACAGGAATACATAGATCTATGTGTTTTCTTGTTCTTTGGTTAGATTCACAAGAGAACTGCTAGATCATACTGTAGGTCCATTTCCAATGTTCTGAAGAATCTCCAAACTGTTTTCCAGTGGTAAGGCCAATTTACAGTCTAATAAATTTATAGTTTTTTTTTTTTTAAGTTCCTACATGTCAAAATTTATCCAAAGTTTTCTAAATCCAAGTCAATGTGACCCAGGACAATTATTTTCTATCTGGTCTTCTCTGGAGCTTGTCATCATCTATGTGATTTATGTAAACCTTATCTGGCCACTGTTACTGAGTCATTCTCAGGAATCACTATTCCCCCTTAGCACGTAGAAGGGTATCAATCCCTAAAAAAGAAATCAGATTGCCAAATCCTACAAACTGATTGACTGGATCAGTATTTCTTTTTATTTTATTTTATTTATTTTTTTATTTAAGAAAGGATTAATTAACAAAACCATAGGGTAGGAGGGGTACAGCTCCACACAATTCCCACCACCCAATCTCCATATCCCACCCCCTCCCCTGATAGCTTTCCCATTCTCCATCCCTCTGGGAGCATGGACCCAGGGTCATTGTGGGTTGCAGAAGGTAGAAGGTCTGGCTTCTGTAATTGCTTCCCTGCTGAACATGGGCGTTGACTGGTCGGTTCATGCTCCCAGTCTGCCTCTCTCTTTCCCTAGTAGGGTGTGTCTCTGGGGAAGCTGAGCTCCAGGACACATTGGTGGGGTCTTCAATCCAGGGAAGCCTGGCCAGCATCCTGATGGCATCTGGAACTTGGTGATTGAAAAGAGAGTTAACATACAAAGCCAAACAAATTGTTGAGCAATCATGGACCCAAAGCTTGGAATAGTGGAGAGGAAGTGTTAGGGAGGTACTCACTGCAAACTCTAGTGTACTTCTGCTTTCAGGTATATATTTTGCAGTAGTTTATGGATACGTGTGAACATATGCTCTCTCTCACAGAAACTGGTGTATATCTAGGTTTTGGGACTTTGTTAGAAAGTGAACCACCTGAGATGAAATTAGAGTGTACTATAAAAGGAAAGGTCTCGCCCGAGTAATGAAGCTGAAGGGTTGTCATTCTACACGTGAAGTCTCTGGACACAGTCTGAGGTGAAGCATGTTGAGGTGGCAATCGTTGTGTTGGTTAGGTTGTGGTCGGCGGATGCAATATTATTTGATATGGATTGGGAGAGGCATACGGGAAAGTGGGCCCTATCCAAGGGTTCCAGGACTGGGGGAAGTAGGGGCTCTATAGTGGAGATGTGAGGTTCCTGCTGTCTTAGGGTTCAAAAAGACAATCGATAGTTAATGTTATCATCACATTATTTGGTAATTGGGTTAACTTTGAAAAGTACTTTTGTTAGGGTTTGCTGTACAGTACCCAGTGTCTTGTATATAGCTGTGCTATTGGATGCTTCTGATCTACTTGGTCTAGGCTTTTGAGAGAGTCCACATATCAAATACACAGCCTATATATTAAAAAGATTCAGTTTGTGTTTTGAAAAACTTTGAGACATACAATTGATTTTCCCCCTCTCATATTAATTAACTAGTGATTTATATGTCTACATTTTGCTAGGAGTGTACATAAACACCATTCCCACCACCAAAAGACTGTGACCCATCCCTCCCACCCACTCCTACCCCCCACTGGCCCAGGAAGCTGCATGTCTACCCCTCACCACAGGGTTTTTACTTTGGTGCCCTGGATCAGTATTTCTGCAGATGGGGTTGAAATACTGTTGATTTGGTAAGCTTCCAGGTGAATCTTCTGCACACCAAAATTAACAGCTACTGACAAACCCAGGGCTCCATACTTCATGAGGAATTCACTAGTGCTTGTTGGATACATTTATCTTGTACTTGAAGAGAGTATACACCAGACATGGTGTTGGGAATTGAACATAGTCCTTTATGTTGTTGTGTCTGCTTTCTGAGAGCCATAGCGGCAGCTAACACATGAGCATCTCTTCACTCTCTAGATGCTGCATTTGTGATCTGTTCAGCAAAGGTGCTCAATCCAGAACCTAATTTGGATTAGTGCTGGATACACTTTCTCAAACAGAGATTAACTTCCCAGTCAGAGATTTCCTAAGTCATTTCTGTTTTAGGAAAATGATATTTCTCCACACACACCCCAGCCCCTGGTGATACATTAAAGATCCCACAACTAAAGAATGGCCATACTTCCAAGCCCTGAATCAAAGTGCTCTCAGCAAGCAACCAGTAGACTGACTGTACAGGAAAGCAAGTAATGCAGGGGACCAGAAAGAGGATGAAAGTAAGAGGCATATAAGGAGCTTCCCAAAGCAAGCCCAGTTAAGAAATAGGAAATGGCTCTCCAATACTTTTGGCAAAAGCTGTGTTTGAGATCTGTTGTTAACACAAGTTCTCCTTTCCCCTACTTTGATTATCTGTTTTACAACCAACACTGGAATAGCATGAATGATGTTAAATGTGTTAATTAATTGCTTTCAAGTACTATGAATAAATGCTAAGTGCTACTGTACCTTTGATCCTGTTCTGCAGAGAGATCATGTTTTCAGTGCTGTCAAAAGGACATTTCTGTTCACACTGAATTCCATTCAAAAATTTGCTTATTAAAACTGTGTGAGCCAGGGAGTCGGGCTGTAGCGCAGCGGGTTAAGCGCAGGTGGCGCAAAGCACAAGGACCGGCATAAGGATCCCGGTTCGAACCCCGGCTCCCCACCTGCAGGGGAATCGCTTCACAGGCGGTGAAGCAGGTCTGCAGGTGTCTATCTTTCTCTCCTCCTCTCTGTCTTCCCCTCCTCTCTCCATTTCTCTCTGTCCTATCCAACAACGATAACAACAATAATAACTACAACAATAAAACAACAAGGGCAACAAAAGGGAATAAATAAATAAAATAAAATATTAAAAAAAAATTTTAAAAAAACTGTGTGAGCCACTCCAAGGAGTAAGAGAGAAATGTATATTTATTTTTAGTTCATTTTTGTTTGTTTTCCTTCCGGTACTTAATCCTGCAAAGCCTTGATCTTTAGAGCTACTTCCCATCCTCTTAGTCCTTACTAATTCAGACTTCACATAAAGTTGATTTAATAAGTCTAGGTAGCCAATATTGAAAGAAATCTAAATTTAGACAATTCTTGAATTTTTTAAAAAAAATTTTGAGGGTTAATCTTGACCAACACTCCCAAGTTTTTATATTCCTTCTCTCCAGGCAAATTGCTCTATATTCAAATTCTATTTCTTTGCTAATATGAAGTCGGAAAAAAAGAAATTTTGCTAAGGATATCTGCATAATGGAACTTTAACTCTGTATTATTGATTGGTGTAGAGAATTGAAATGATTTGTGGGGTTGTCTAATCTTAATTAGTAATTAAGTTTTTAGGAAAATGTTTAGTCCTATTGCTTTCCAGTAGGCTTTCCAGTAGATACAGTAGCTGTGTTTAGCACTTCGACATCCTAATGAATAGATCTTAGATTTTATTATTTATTTAATTTATTTTTTTCTTTTTATGTATTTACTGGATAGTGATAGAGAGAAATTGAGAGGGGAGGGGGAGATAGAGAGGGAAAGAGACAGCTCTCTGTCTCTTGCAGCCCTGCTTCACCACTCGTGAAGCTTTCCCCCTGCAGGTGGGGACTGGGGGTGTTTGGTGGGGCTTCAACCTGGGTCCTTGTACACTATAATTTGTGCACTCAACCAGGTGCGCCACCACCTGGGCCCTAGATTTTGTTTTAATCATGTTTCCTTTGCTCTTAAATGTTGTTTGTGTTCTTAAAAGGGGTTTTAAATGATACTCTCTGATGTTGTTTACACTAACAATTTTATCATCAAAAAATTCATTGTTATATAAAGATAAAGTTTATCCCATGTGGAATAATCATAACTTTATATAAAGATAAATTTTATCCCATGTGGAATAATCATAACTTTCAAATAAAGAAGGGCTTTTAAAAACATATCTTGGCAAATTCCAAGAGGCTTACTGCATAGACATAATGATAAACATTATCACAATGAATTATTAGATAAACTGTATCAAAGACTTAGAGTTTGAAAATGTTCAGAGACTGGGGAAAAAAAAACATTGAAATGCACAGAACTAATCTTATTCTGTCACAAGTGAGAAAAAGCAAACTTAGGAAAGTGAATCCAGTTAGAAATTATAACAGTCAGGCTCCAAGTGGCAAAGTCCCAACTGAAATTAAGGGAATGTATTTCCAAAAAAAAAAAAAAAGTAATTCCAAGAGTAGGAATTACTAGGAAGTTAAATATGTATCAGGAAGTACAACCAGCTCTGCTACTCAATGAACATTGAAGTTAAATATGTATCAGGAAGTATCAGCCAGCTCTGCTACTCAATGAACATTTCTTAGGGTGGTCTTCCTCTGTGTCTCCTTTATGTGGCAGATAGAGACGAATAGCTATGAATTTAGATTAGCCTTTTAATTCATTTCTTTCTCTTTTTTTCTTTATTTTGGGGGGGACTGTTGCCAGTAAATACAGTAGTTTGCACATGTGCAACATTTCTCAGTTTTCCACATAACACATTAACTTCCCCCCCTACATAGGTTTTCCTCATCATACTGTTCCAGGACCTGAACCAGAGTCCTTTATTTTGGTACAATACACCAGATCCAATACAAGTTCTGCTTTGTGTTTTCCCTTCTGTTCTTATTTTTCCACTTCTGTTTATGAGTGGAATCATCTCATATTCATCCTTCTTTTTCTGGTTTATCTTACTTAACATGATTCCTTCAAGTTCCATCCAGCCTTTTAATTCATAATCTTAGTGAAGAACAAGTGTTTCTCTCCAGATAGTTCCAACAAAATCTCAGGAAAGATCCTAACTGGCCTGTCTTTGTTATTTATCTATCCTTGGTCCCATTTCCGTGGCCAGAGAGGTAAGAGACTGCACCTGTGCCATAGGTTTGCAATCCAGCCAGCAGTGGGTTTGGGGCCAGAGAATGACATCTAGTGAAAAAAAAGTGCTACCCAAGCAAAAAGTAACACTCATGTACAAAGTTAGTAACACAACCAGAATCCCTAACTGCCAATATAGTACTTCTTTTCAGAAAGTTAGCTTTAGTTTTACCTTTGTTTCATTACTTTGATTTTAGTGTCCATTTGATTTCTGTTTGTTTTCATATAATTGATTGACTGGAAAGGAGGCAGACTGTAAATAATACTATCTGGTGTCTGGCAGTAAGTCTTACCTTTATTTCAAAAGAATCAACCTTTCTCTCTCGATCTCACTCTTGCTCTTGCTCTCTTAGTCTTGCCAAAATATATTCAACTCTTCTGATAGAATTCTTCATAAAAGAGATGTTCAAGAGAAAAATTATTCATGTTTGTTCTCCCATTTTCCAACATATGGTTCAACATGTGGTCAGAGAAATGTTGAGGGTGTCTGGTTGCCCACTCTGGCCTGTTGCCTAGAGAAAGAGAAAGCACCAATATGTTTCCCAAGTGACACAAACCTTTAGAACCTTTTAACTCTTCTTCCAAGAGCCTCTTTTAAGAGTCCACATTTGCCCTAAATGGGGCCTGTTTGCAAAGGGCCACCTCTGTGATGCTGTTGGTTTTTCCCCTAAGGCTGGTTCTTGGTCTCTTCACGAAGAGTAAAAGGGAGTAAATGCACTCCATCAGCCTCCTTCTCTTCTCTATCAAATGTAAGTGGTGTTATAATATTGATATGATCAAGACTAATGAGCCATTAATTCTAATTCAAAAAAAAATGAGGCAACTGAACATGATCTTTCACAGTGCATTGATCTGATATGCCAGATGAAGGCAAGGCTACATTTCCTCTTGGAAATATGCCTGCTCTTCACAAGCAATTTTAAAATGTTCCTCTTATGGATGTGCTCTTCTGTGTGCCAAAAATAAATCCAGAAGAAGAAGATAATAAGCCTACCTTTCAGTACTTCTCCATCCTTCTACTCCTTACTCTGAGGTTCAGGTCTGGTAGCAAATCACATAGATCACCAAAATGTGCAAACTGGAAGTATTGCTTTTTTTTTTTAAATGAAATTAACTATATACAAAAGTTAAAAAAAATACCATGTACATCTGCTTCCTCTCTCCTCATATACATAATAGTGAACTTGGAGAAAAGTGAGTTTTAATTAGCAGACATAAGTCCCACTTAAGGGTTAAATTCACACTCATTTGATTTAGGGTAGAGTGGACAATAAGAACACTTAATTCTGCCATGTTTAAAAAATATATAACGTGGTAACTTGAAGCTGCAAAATAGACTTGGAATGCATTTTTAGAAGGTCAGAGGTACATTTTCCATAAAATATACTTTGTCCCGCCTTTGACTGAACTAGTAGTTATTTAAAAAATAATCACATTTTCTTAGGGAACAAAAAAAAAATGTGTGGTCTAAGTTGGTTCTAGTGACTAAAAACAAGAATAAAACTGAAGGCTAATCCCATAAAAGTAGTATTTTAAGTGATAGTGACATTAAGGTTTCCCAAGTACTTTGATAAAACTAGATGTAAAAACTTGAATAGTCACAGCTATATATAAGATACTGGATACTGTACAGCAAACCCTAACAAAAGGTCTTTTCAAAGTTAACCCAATTACCAAATAATGTGATGATAACATTAACTATCGATTGTCTTTTTGCACCCTAAGACAGCAGGAACCTCACATCTCCACTATAGAGCCCCTACTTCCCCCAGTCCTGGAACCCTTGGATAGGGCCCACTTTCCCGTATGCCTCTCCCAATCCATATCAAATAATATTGCATCCGCCGACCACAACCTAACCAACGCAACGATTGCCACCTCAACATGCTTCACCTCAGACCGTGTCCAGAGACTTCACGTGTAGAATGACAACCCTTCAGCTTCATTACTCGGGTGAGACCTTTCCTTTTATAGTACACTCTAATTTCATCTCAGGTGTTTCACTTTCTAACAAAGTCCCAAAACCTAGATATACACCAGTTTCTGTGAGAGAGAGCTTATGTTCACACGTATCCATAAACTACTGCAAAATATATACCTGAAAGCAGAAGTACACTAGAGTTTGCAGTGAGTACCTCCCTAACACTTCCTCTCCACTATTCCAAGCTTTGGGTCCATGATTGCTCAACAATTTGTTTGGCTTTGTATGTTAACTCTCTTTTCAGTCACCATGTTCCAGATGCCATCAGGATGCTAGCCAGGCTTCCCTGGATTGAAGACCCCACCAACGTGTCCTGGAGCTCAGCTTCCCCAGAGACACACCCTACTAGGGAAAGAGAGAGGCAGACTGGGAGCATGGACCGACCAGTCAACGCCCATGTTCAGCGGGGAAGCAATTACAGAAGCCAGACCTTCTACCTTCTGCAACCCACAATGACCCTGGGTCCATGCTCCCAGAGGGATAGATAATGGGAAAGCTATTGGGGGAGGGGGTGGGATATGGAGATTGGGTGGTGGGAATTGTGTGGAGTTGTACCCCTCCTACCCTATGGTTTTGTTAATTAATCCTTTCTTAAATAAAAAAAAATTTTTTTTAAAAAAACTTGAATAGTAAACTGAATATGAACACTGCTGTGAACTGGACTGTGTTTGCCAATAGCTCATATGTTGAAGTTCCAACCCCCATATCTCAGACTGTAACTGTATTTGGAGATAAGTTCTATAAAGAGATAATTGATTTTTAAAATGAAATTATTAAAACAGGACTTAATCCACTTTGAATAGTGACCTTATATGAAGAGGAGTTTAGGTCCCAGACACACACTGAGGGAAGACGATGTGAAAACACAGAGAAAAGGAAACTGTCTACAAGCCAGAGAGGCTTCACAAATACCAATCCTGCCAACACTTTGATCCTGGACTTCTAATCTCTAGAACTGGGAGAAATGAATTTTTGCTATTTAAACCACCTTGTCCAAGATATTTTATTATGGCAACCCCCCAAAGCCCAATACGTATGTGTACCTAATGAACTTTATTTTTTAATTAATTTATTTACTATTAGATAGAGACAGAAAAATTGAGAGAGGAAAGGGATATATAGAAAGGAAAGAGACAGACACCTGCAGACCTACTTCACCACTTGTGAAGCTGTCCCCCAGCAAGTGGGGGCCAGAGGCTTGAACCTGGGTCCTTGCTCACTGTAATGTCTGTACTTAACCAGATGAGCCACCAGGAGCCCACCTAATGAACTTTAAACAAGTCCTAAATCTCTTTATGATTATATTTAGAATATAGACAAGATAGTTTAAAAAACAAAAATTAAATATACAATACATGCAGCATTTAAAATAATCTGTAGGGGGCCGGGCAGTAGTGCAGCGGGTTAAGCACACATAGTACAAAGCTCAAGGATCAGCATAAGGACCCTGGTTTGAGCTCCTGGCTCCCCACCTGCAGGGGGGGTCGCTTTGCAATCGGTGAAGCAGGTCTGCAGGTGTCTATCTTCATCTTCACCTCTCTGTCTTTCCCTCCTCTCTCAACTTCTCTCTATAGTATCCAACAACAATAACAGTAATATAACAACAATAACAACAAGGGCAACAAAAAATGGGGGGAAATGGCCTCCAGGAGCAATGGATTCATAGTGCAGGCACTGAGCCCCAGCAATAACCCTGAAGGCAAATATATATATAGTGTATATATATTAAATAATAATAAAATAATCTCTAAAAATGGAATAGTCTTGTCATCAGATGTCAGTTCTTTTCAAAATAAGACATCATTTAAAATATCCAGCAAAAATAAACTTTCTGATATTACCAGGTAGGTATTTCAGGGAATAGAACTTAGGAACTGTAGGTATGTGACCCAAGGTCGATTCCAAGGCTCAGAAAATGCTGGAGCAAAGTACTGTTCTGGCATCTCTCCCCACCTCTGTCACACATACACACGCACACGCACACACACCGGATTTTTTTTTTTAATGAATATGTAAAAACAGATTTTAGGGAGCCAAAGTAGATCAGCACTTTGGTTCCCTACTAGAAACTAACTTTGGAAAAAACACAGCCATATAATACAAAAATATAATGACTAAAAATAAACTATTCTCCTAATGCAGGAATTTTCTCTATAAAGGTAACTTAGAAAAAAACACTTATTATTTAGAAAGCTGTGTCAGATGCGATGTATATCACAAGTAATCTGCTAAGATATTACAAGAACAGAAAGAAATCTTAACTGTTTATGTAGCCACTACGTTACAAATACAAACCACTATACTCATGTTCTCAAGATAAAGAATGACTAGCTCTCAAGTTTGAGGCCTTGATAGCACCATCTGTCACACATCAGCTGCCTTAACTTTACTGTATTTGTAGTGATCATCTGGTAAGATAAATGATTTTATCCAGAAGAAAAGCAAATTTTTCATCTCTTTATGACAAGAAATGGTTTTTCAAGCACCCAGTGGAAATTATTCTCCTGACCTCACTTACTCTAGGAGGATGGTGGTGGTATTGGTGGTGGTGGTGGGGTGTGTGTGTGTGTGTGTGTGTGTGTGTGTGTGTGCGCGTGTGTTTACACTTCCAGGAAATGGCTCTCAGAATCCTTCAGAAAGGCACCTCCAGATCATAAAGCTGACAAGATGCCAATCTAATTTTACACCAGATTTATATACATCTCAAAGAAAAACTAGGAGCAGCTACAAGTTACCTAAAGTAAATGCTCAAAGAAAAAAACAGAGGAAAATATCTTTCCTTATTTTCTTTTTTATTTATTTTTTTTTAATTTAAGAAAGTATTAATTAACAAAACCATAGGGTAGGAGGGGTACAATTCCACACAATTCCCACCACCCATTCTCCATATCCCACCCCCTCCCCTGATAGCTTTCCCATTCTCTATCCCTCTGGGAGCATGGACCCAGGGTCATTGTGGGTTGCAGAAGGTAGAAGGTCTGGCTTCTGTAATTGCTTCCCGGCTAAACATGGGCGTTGACTGGTCCGTCCATACTCCCAGTCTGCCTCTCTCTTTCCCTAGTAGGGTGGGTCTCTGGGGAACTAAGCCTTTTATTTTTTGTTTGTGTTTGTCCTTCATTATCATTTGAAAGTTAAAATCAGAAGATATAATTCATATTTGTCTAGCTCCCAGCAAGCATAATTTCCAAACCTTTAATTAAAAAATGTCCCATGACTATGGCTAGTTATCTTCTAAGCCAAGGAAAATCTTGGATTGAGTATCTCCATAATTGACAGGTCCAAAAAATTAGCTGAAGAGAACATGGTACAGCTGGACCATTTTTACTTCTAGATCTACTAATTCAAAATGCTATATTAGTGACTGGGAAGATAATTAATTGGTTAGAGCCCAGGACTTGCATGCCTGAAGCTACCAGTTCAATCTCTGGCATCATATATACTGGAGTGGTGATCTGGCTTCCCCCCTACCCTTATCTCATGTGGAACTCTTTCCTATGAAAGAAATAAAATTAATCTTTAAATGTTAAATGATCATTATTTGTAGAATATGTGGCATGGTAACTTAGAGAACCCCCCAAAACTACTGGATGTCATCAATAAAAAAATCTATAAAAAATCTATACACATAAATCTTTGGCATCACTATACCCAAATGATGAGTCAGAGAAAAGGAAATTGAAGGAAGCAATAGCATTGAAACTAACCCCACTCCACCCCAAATTAAAATACCTGAAAGTAAATCTAACAATAGATAAGTCACCTTTACAGTGAAAACTATGGGACACTCTTTAAAGCAGTAGAGGGTGACACAAAGAAATGGAATACCTTGTTCATGGATTAGAAGAATAAATATGTGGGTGTCAGCCTCTTCTCTCTACACATCTTATCAGCAGAGTTTCAAGAGTGGTGGAGCAGACCTCTTGGTGTCTTTCTCCCTATCTCTCCCTCCCTTCTCAAATTCTCTTTGTCCTATCAAATAAAATAGGAAAAAGAGAGAGAGAAGGAAACAAGGAAGGTAGAAAGGAAAGAAAGAAAATCATGTTAAAAAGAGAAGAAAAGGGGCCAGGCGGTGGCGTACCTGGTTAAGTGCACACACTACAGTGCACAAGGATCCAGGTTCAAGCCCCTGGTTCCCTACCTGCAGGGGGAAAGCTTCATGAGTGCTGCACGTGTCTCTTTCCCTCACTATCATGCCTCCTTTCTCAATTTCTCTCTGTCTCTATCCAATAATAAATAAAAAATGTTTTTGAAAAGGAGAGAGGAGAGAAGTAAAGAAAGTAGGATAGAAGAGAGAGAAGAGAGGGCAGTGGAGGAAAGTTAAGGGAAAAGAAGGAAAGGGAAGAAATGAATATATTTGAGGAACTAGAAAGGCAAAATAAAGGATAATATTTCAGCTATATTGGTTATAAGGATCAAAATTTGGGGATCTTTGTTTGGATTACATGCAACAGATCCTCAATAGCAGTTAAAACAATTATGTCAAGTCACTTGGTGAAAGGAAACCTACATGACAACAATTAGATTCAGGAGATGGATTTGGAAAGTTGACTTTGATGGGACTTGGAGCTAATGAAGAGTCACAATATTAAAGCAATGCCTTGGGAAGAAAGCCCTTCACCTGTATTTACCCCCCAGGTAAATAGAGGTTGAGGGAAAAGGACTGAAGCAATGGTGAATATCAGGTATATAAATGATAGCAGTGATAATAGCCCAAGACTAATGGCGTATGGCTATTTATATTTGAGTATTTTAGAGCTCCAGTAAATTCCACAGAGACTTGGCTTAGATTTTTACTTATGTGCTTAGATTTGGGCACTTAGGAGCTACCATTTAGCTTATAGCTTTTAGTGACTTTTCTCTCACAATTGGCAAGTATTGTATTTAATGGGCAAAATAATATCACTGACCTACAGAAAATCTTATTTAAAAAAACAAACATTTTTAAATTTCTCTTTTCTTTTTTCCATTTTATTGGAGAGTTAACGGTACAGTTGTTGACACATGGATACATCTAGAGCCTAAGGCCTTGTTTACCCCCTCCCAATACTTTCCACCACCATTTTTTGTTTTGTGAAGTACACCATATCCCATTTTGATATTTCAATTTTGCTTTTTGTTTTCCTTGTCTGCCCTTGTCTCATTTGCTTTCTTCTTTTTTTTTTTCCCTGACTCTCCATTCCATCCTTCTACCTCCTTCCCCAGCATCCTTTGCACCCTATAATGATCCTGGGTCCATGCTCCCAGAGGGATAAAAAATAGGAAAGCTTCCAGTAGAGGGGATGAGCTACAGAACTCTGGTGGTGGGAATTGTGTGTAATTATACTCCTCTTACTCCACAGTATTGTTGTTCCTTATTAAATCAATAATAAAAAATGAGGATTTTAAAAAATAATAATAATACACCACACACAGTCCAATTTCCACTTTAAGATTTATATTAATGTCGTTTTTTCCTTTAAGAAGGGCCTTTTTTATTAACTAATTCATTTGCACTAGCTCCTAAAT
Source organism: Erinaceus europaeus (assembly GCF_950295315.1). NCBI lineage: Eukaryota > Metazoa > Chordata > Mammalia > Eulipotyphla > Erinaceidae > Erinaceus > Erinaceus europaeus. Next base: position 110,837,846 of record NC_080166.1, read on the forward strand.
GAGACCAAGAGTGCGTACAAAACCACCCATCTTCCTCAGCCCTAGTCTCATGCTGTTTCAAACCTATACATTGATTCTAAGATAAATTTCTCCCTCAAAAAGACTGATTTTATCTCTGAAACTCTGGCACAGCCTCATTATCTCATCCCTATATAAAACCATCCCTTCATACAATCTTTCATGGATCTACTCTTTTAAAAAGCAAGACAAAACAAACTGTCAAGACAGATCCAGCTTTTCCAAAGTTTGACAAAACCTTCATGTGGTAAGTCTCTTTCATATGAAATTCCATTTTCCAGAGCTTATGGATTTCAGAAAACACAAAAACAATGACTGTCTTTCACTGATCATCAGGCAAACAGTTACAATCAGTGCCCAGTACATGTTTATTTAAAGAATCTAACATACAGATTATGAACTCTTATATGCTAGCCATATATGAGGAGGTTCATCTCAGAGCCATGATTCATCATTTGTGCAACATGAAATACGAGAGTAATTCCTCACTGATCACTATATGGGTAGGCTGCCACTCCAACCCCCGAAACCAAACTCTCTGAGGGAGGGAGCAGACCTCAATTTTAGGGTTAAAGACTCTGAAGGTGTCTCCATGTGTGCACCCAGAGTTAAGCACCACTTTGGCGATATCTCACCCAGCTTAGAAGAAGTAGTAGATATTCTTCTTATTCCATTGTTCATTATTCATACAAACATCCTCCTGGTTCCACTCATCTGATGTTGGACAGCTGGGTTTTGGCTATTACCAATTGTGCTGCTATGAGCATAGGTATAAACAGATCTTTTCAGATGGTTGTGTTTGGTCCCTTAGGATATATCCCTAGGAGAGGAATTGCAGGGTCATAGGGTAGGTCCAATTCTAGCCTTCTGAGAGATCTATACTTTTTTTTTTCTTTTTTAATAATGTATGAGACTAGAAGTGAAAAGGAAAAAGTGGCAGGATGCTTACTATCTGTGAGAAAGCAAAGTAATGAAAACAGAATATGTCATTTTCAAAGACATGTAAAAAAGTAAAAAAAAAAAAAAAAAGAGAGAGAGAGAGAAGGAGAGATATGAAAGCATTGCTTATGAAACTTCCCCCTTGTGTAATTCTCCCATGTGATATCTGGGAGTTCAAATCCAACTCCTCACATATGGGAAAGTGTACACGTCACCAGGTGAGTTATCATCTGGCCCTAGTTTTATAATCTTATTGGAGTAAAACTATTCTAAATATGACTTCATTATCTTTTTAATATCTGTAGCATCTATAGTAATGTCACACCTCTCCTTTCTGCTATTGGGTGTTTCTCTTATTTCCTCATTAGTTTGACTAGCATCTTCACAATATCATACATCTTTTTTAAATTACAGATTGGTGCTACTTTTATTTTTCTCTCTTTATTTATTTTGTTCTGCCTCCAAAGTTATCACTGGGGCTCAGTGCCTGCACTACAAATCCAGTGCTTCTAGAGGCCATTTTCCCCCTTTTGTTGCCCTTGTTGTTAGTGTTGCTGTTATTGTTGCCATTGCTGTTGTTGTTGGATAGGACAGAGAGAAATTGAGAGGTGGGGGAGACAGAGAGAGAGAGAGAGATAGACACCTACAGACCTGCTTCACCACTTGTGAAATGACCCCCCTGCAGGTGGAGAGCCCAGGGTCTCAAACCTGAATCCTTTGCACCACGTGCACTTAACCAAGTTCACCACCACCCAGGCCCTCTCCTTTATTATTTTTTTATTTTAATTTTTTAATTTATTGACTGTTCCTCTGTTAATTAATTCTGTGGTGAACAATGAATTGTGTCAGTGTAAGATTCAGTTTCGATTTCCTGGAGTTGATCAGTAATGTGTCGGATAATGTGAATGAAATGCACTTTCCCATGAGCGTATTCAGTACTCCTTGCCTTGTCTACTCATCTTGGATCATTTCATTTATGCACAAAAGTCTTCCTCCAATATTTCTTATACTACTGGTCCCTAGTCATGGCTTTTCTTAGCATGTCTCTTATTTCTTTAATGTTATTTTCAGTAGATATAGAATTCTACATTGACAAGTCATTTTTAGCACTTGAAAAAAGTAGCATTCTATTGCTTTCTCATTTACACTGTTCCACAATTGACTGCTGCTATTGCTATATATCAATCAATCATTTCTGCTTTTATGGCCTCATTTTCTTTTGCAATACCTAGCATGCTGTTAATTCAATCTGTTATTATTTTCACCTTACACATTATACTTTTCATTTCCAAATGTTCAAAGTCTTTTGAAAGTATCCATGTGCCTGTTTTAACTTTCAAAAGTATGAAGCGCAGCCATAAAAGTATTTAAATATCATCAGTTACTCTAGCATTTGTATTAGTTCTAGGCTGGTTTCAATTCATTGATTTTTCTCCTCATTAATGGTTGCACTTTCTTCTCTGCATGCTAGAATGCTGGAGAGCTTTTTTTTTTTTCCCTTGGATATAAGCCATTGTTAACATTCATTGTTAGGTGATGGGGATTTTTTTTTTTCTCCTTTCTTTTTATTTATAAAAAGGAAACATTGACAAAACCATAGGATAAGAGGGGTACAACTCCACATAATTCCCACCATCAAAACTCCGTATCCCATCACCTCCCTTGATAGCTTTCCTATTCTTTATCCCTCTGGGAGCATGAGCCCAGAGTCATTATGGGGTGCAGAAGGTTGAAGGTCTGGCTTCTGTAATTGCTTCCCCACTGAACATGGGCATTGACAGGTCGATCCATACTCTCAGCCTGCCTCTCTTTCCCAAGTAGGGCTGGGCTCTGGAGAAGCGGAGCTCCAGGACACATTGGTGGGGTCCTCTGTCCAGGGAAGTCTGGTTGACATCATGGTAGCATCTGGAGCCTGATGGCTGAAAAAGAATTAAGATATAAAGCAGAACAAATTGTTGACTAATCATGAACCTAAAGGCAAGAATATTGCAGATGAAGATTTGGGGTTTCTGTTTTGGAAAAGGCTAATAGGTCTATTTTAGGTATATTCAAAGGAGCCCATGAGTTTACTAGTTTTTGCCTAAGCCTGACATCTAGTATGGAGGTGGATCCAAGTTATTGTCTGGAGAGATGGTGTCATAGTTGGAAAAAAGACTAGAAATCTGGATCAGGGAAGAGAGTAGCACCCAAATATGGAAAAAGTATATAAATATGGTTAACTGTAAACCCCATCAATTTGATCCAGGGCCCATATTCAGCACAGGTGCCTATGTAACCTCTGCACCCCTATAGGTCCCTGAGCTTGCATTCTGTGGTCACAGCTAGAAACATTCCAGACTGACTGATTAACTGAAAAGTCAAAGCATCACTCTGGCATATTTGGTACTGGCAGCTGCACTTGGGAGCTTATATATGCAAGTCCTGAGCCATCTTTCCTTTACTGGCCAAGGTTCTTGACACGGTTTTGGTTTGACCATCTCAAAAATAAACTCACCAACCACTTTTCAGATCAGTGTATCTTAGAGATTGTTGATAAAACCTTAGCAAATCTTGCCACCTAGTTTGAAGACAAATTTCAGAAGTTGGTGGCAGGCTCTGGGGCTGATAGTGAATTCTTTCAATATGAGTTTAGTTGTTCATGTATCTGGTGATATCTGAAATTACATGGGATAATGCAGGTGAAAAACATTTGATAAATTGTCTGTAATAAATACTTGTTGGTTAATCTCTGCCTGGTGACAAGCACATGGACAACCCATAAAACCTTTGTGAGATTCCTGAAGAAAAACTTTTGGGGTATGAGGTGCCAGTTGATATTTAGTCTCCCTCTAACCAAGTCTTCATTCTCCCAAATCAACAGCACAGTCTCCTTAGAACCAAAACATCTTTACTCAAGGACTGTCAAGATTAATAACCCAATGTTCATCAGACCTAATTAATTTTTGCATTATTATTTTTTAAATATTTTATGTACTTTCAATACAAATTGATATAATAAAAACTATGCAAGCATGAAGCATTTTGCATTATTATTTTATCAGGTCTCACACTTTGGCATTAAATACTGGTATAAATCAACTAGAAAAAAACATGAAAATACCAGTAAAGACAAATACTACCTTAAGTTTCTCTTATTGTTCTCTTATGATGTTTTATATTAGAAGTGATTAGGAGGAAAAGAAAAATACCTTCTGAAATGATCCCTACCATAAATATTTAAATTGCGGTGGTGTTTGTACTAAATAATAATAAAAAAAATCTGGGAAGGTAAAAAGCAGTGCTGTCTTTAGTAGTGATGTAGAGATGAACAATGCTAGCAGCAGTAACGCACCGCATAATACATAGAGAAATAAAATTGATAAAGAATCAGAAAATTAAAGTTCCTCAAGAAACCTTTATATAAAGTATATATATAAAAGGAACTCTATAGCATTAGAAATCTTGTTTTTCTTAATCCTATGCTGGCTATACTTAGTATTATTACAAACATAAAAGAACAAAATTTACTTTTTCTTTAGAATAGCAGTCATCATATAAAAGAATTCATATATACTAAAGGATACAGACACTAAGTTTAAAACATAATTTTAAGATGTTAAAATAATCTATTAATTTGAAAAACCTTTATACAAAGCTAAACAACATACAAAGGTTTTAGAGAAAAATATCACTTGTTCTTTTTTCCAATAATTTACATAAAGAATTTAAAAGATTTATGTTAAAACTATGCAATACACACACCTTAATTTCTACTTCTTATTCTAGTATTTTTGTTGTATATTTCTGTGTTGCAGAAGCTGGGGCATGCTTGATTTTACCACTCCCAGGCCAATTATTTTCTTCATTCTTTTTATTTTTGTGTAGAGAGAGAGAGACAGGCAGAGAAAGAGGGAGAAACTCCACACACAACTCCACCATCTGTGGTGCTTTCCATGTGATGCTGGGGCCCAAACGTAGGGCTTCATGATTGGTAAAGTCTGTATGCTTCCAAGTGATCTATCTCCTAGTCCTACTTCTGTTCTTTTAGCGTGGGTACTCTGCCAGTTGAAAGGAAAATACTATCAGAATTTTGGGGGTATCAGCATATGAAAGGCCATGTTTTTTTTTTTTTCCAGTAGGTTACTTATAGAGTCTGATGAGCACCTGGCCATTGAGCAATTTCATTTAGGTTTCTTCCCTTTTAAAGAAATATATATATATATTTATAGAGCTAGAGAGAAATTGAGAGGGGAGGGGCCATAAAGAGGGAAAGAGACAGTGAGAAACCTGCAGCTTGTTTCAGCACTCATGAATGAAGTTTTCCTCTTGCAGTTGGGGACCAGTGGCTGGAACCTGGGTCTCTTTGCACATTGTAATAAGTGTGCTTAACCAGGTGCACCACCACAGACCCCTTACTTAGGTTTCCATTGTTCATAATAAACAAAGGACTTCTTCAAAAGATCCTAATTATCATCTACACAAATCTTAGATCTAAATGATTGGTATGCTAATTTCTGCAGCCAAGTTAATTATTCACACTTTGACTTTGAAAGGCTTTAAAGCTCTCCGACTTCCAAGAAAAAACAGGAACCAGTGTGAGCTAGAATGCTAGGCAAGCACAAATGGAGGGTAGTAGACAGAAGTGTTGGGTCACAATCCAGGTGTAATCTAACACTAGTCCTCATAGGTGGAGGGAAAAGAAAGATATAAAGAAAAAGCTGGCCATATTGGTGGGTTGCACTTTTTAACAACCAAGGGAAATTTACTTCAAGGATTGTCAATGTAAGAGAATTTTCCACATCTGATTTCCAAATCTTAAATTTTATAGAGAAGCACTACTTAGGTTTAATTACATGCATCACTCAGATGGCCTTAGCAATTTTATTTTTAATTCATACTTAATTTCCTTTTCGTATTAATGATATTAACAGAGTTTTACAAGATTTTAGGAGTATAATTTCACATCTTCTTCTAGCGTTTGCCCTTCTTCTGTAGCCAGTCAACAGCGTCAGGTTGAGCCTGATGTAAAGTTTCAAGACCTCCTTTGAATCTGGAGAGGTGGCAGTCGTTGACTATGTGGGTCATAGTCTGTCTGTAGCCACAGGGGCAGTTCAGGTCGTCTCTGGCTCCCCAGCGATGGAACATAGCGGCGCACGGGCCATGGCCTGTTCGATAGCGATTGAGGAGGGCCCAATCATAACGTGCTAGGTCAAAGCCAGGTTGATGCTTGCAGGGGTCTGTGATGAGGTGTTTGTTCTTTACCTCAGCTGACTGCCAACTCTGTTTCCAAGAGACTGGAACAGTCAAACATGGTCAGTGTAAATCACCATGTTCTCCACCAAAGTTCTGTGCATTCCCTCCCAGCCATCATAGTTCTCACAAAGCTCTAGAGACAGAACTTGGTTTTTGCAATTTCACGTGTTTTAGTCATCTATGTTCTTTCATCTGAGCAAAACCATTCAGTAATTCCTGTCCGTCACCCCTTATTTCACTGAACACAATCTCTTCTAGCTCCATCCTTTTGTTCCAAAAGATACAATCTCATCTCTTTTTTTGTTACTGTAGAATAATATTCCATTGACTATATATCCCTTAACTTCTTTACACAGTCATCATTGAGGTTGCTTCCATATTTTGGTTGTTGTAAATTTTGCAGTTATGAACATAGAGTTCATATGTTGTTGTTTTTTTTTTTCAAATTAGTGCCTCTATGCCTATTTATTTATTTATTTCCCTACAGCTACATAAAAACTTCATTGGGTAGCAGAGAGAAACTGCTGATTTGAAGCCCAGTTCTTTCACTTACGTCCTGGATGACCACTAGATAGTCACAAACCTTTCTGAGATTAGTTATCAATATATACAATGGAAAAGAGAAGCACATGTTCCTACAACAAACTGGTCCAACCTAAGAGATGGAGGGGAAGGAAAAACCTAAAGAAAAAGTAGCTCAAAGGACAATTCATAAAAGAACCTAGAGCTGACCTGGAATCCAGTGATATGAGCATGTATATCATAGATACTAGGATATTTTTACAGTTCATTTTGTGTTACCTAGTTCCATGTGGTACCAAGACCAAATACAGGGTCTCATGAATAATGAGGCACATACTATACCCACTGGGTCACCTCAAGGGTTTTATTTTCTTCTGGTTATTTTCCAACAGGTTCAGGCTAGTAGTGCTACCAAGGAGACAGACACCTGTCATCAGAAGGGGAAAAATAGCATTCTTTCTAACTACTGAGAATAACAAAAATAGTAATAATATTACTGATAATAATAACTACATATATAATATGAAATTTTATTTCTCCCACTCATAATTTGTACAGCACAAACTGAATGTGTAATACAACAATAAATATGATGGTAGCCAAGGAGGCAGCAGTGTGGAAAAAGTGTTGGGACTCCCAAGAATGAGGTCCTGAGTTGGATCTCCTGTACCATGTGTGCCATAGTGATGTTCCAGTTCTCTTCTCTCTCTTTCTAATTGATAAATAAATACATCTAAAATGAAACTTCTTTAAAAGTCTGTATGACCAAAAAAAATTAGGGAGACAAGGTGGATCCATCCCCCTCCTCAGGGCTCCATGATGCCTAGAGTCTCTCACCAATAAGATCAGACGAGAACCTACTTTGTATTTCTACTGTTCACTATAGAATAGAAGAGTGTATGTATGACATTGGGGCCAGGTGGTGGCACACCTGGTTAAGCACTCACATTACAGTGTGTAAGGACCCAGGTTCAAGCCCCTGGTCCCCACCTGCATGGGGGAAGCTTCACAAGTGGTGAAGCAGGGCTGCAGGTGTCTGTCTCCTCCCCCTCTCTGAATTTCTCTCTGTTTCTATCCAATAATAAGTAAATAGAAATATATTTTAAAAGTGTACGACATTATGTATAGAAAAGTAACTCTATATGTGTTTGTGTATGTTCTCCATTATTAAAAAAATGGTTCCTTAACATATAAACAGATTTAATAATTGCTTTTGCCTCTAAAGACTCCTGTACTAAGAAAGCACAAGACAAAATCCTTGGAGAAAGTGTCTGTTTTTATAAAATCAAAAGTTGCCTTTTTACTTGGTATGTCTGACTTTCAAAAGAATAATCTTGCTGAGTCCATATGACAAGGGGAGTTAAAAGTATGGTAAAATAGTGCTGTCCTATGGGGTTTACAGTCAACAATATTTATACACCTTTCCCATATTTGGGAGCTACTCTCTTCCTTGATCCATCTTTCTGGTCCTTTTTCCAACCCTGACATCATCTCCCCAGACAATAACTTGGATCCACCTGGGGGCAGGGGAAGAGAGAAAAAAAAAATTGTATAGCCACAGGCCCTTTGGAATATAACAAAAATATGCCTACTAGCTACAAAACAGAGACCCCCTGCCAACTCTTCATTTGCACTTTATTCCAGTCTTTAGGTTCATGATTAGTCAACAACATGTTTGGCTTTATATGTTAACTATTTTTTCAGCCACCAGGTTCTATATGCTAACATTATGCCAACCAGACTTCCCTGGACAAACCACCCCACCAATGTGTCCTGGAGCTCCAATTCCCCAGAGCCCAGCCCCACTAGGGAAAGAGAGAGACAGGTTGGGAGTATGGATTGACCTGTCAATGCCCATGTTCAGCGGGGAAGCAATTACAGAAGCCAGATCTTCAACCTTCTGCACCCCATAATGACTCTGGGTCCATACTCCCAGAGGGATAAAGAATAGGAAAGCTATCAGGGGAGGGGATGGGATACGGAGTTCTGATGGTGGGAATTGTGTGGAGTTGTACTCCTCTTATCCTATGGTTTTGTCAGTGTTTCCTTTTTATAAATTAAAAAAAACAACAACAAAAAAAAACAGTACTGTCCTACAGCAAGCAGTGGAGCAGTGGAGGCTTGAGACAGACGAATAAGTTCTTCTCTGATAGCATCAATCAAGCTGAGTTTTCGTGTTCTTTTTTTGACTAAACGCTGAGACAGTGATTGGAATCATGAGACACAATGCAGGAAAACAATAAAGAATCGCTGTCGTGTCCCCCACCCCCTCACCCCCAACCACTTCCAAATGATCTCTATAATTCAGTAAAGATCATAGAGACTGGCATTTATGTTGAACATCACTTCCTACCAGCCTTTTATTTAGTAAATCCCTCCTAAATGAATATCTAGCCAGAGGGAGTAAATTTTATGTGAACACCCCTATCAATAGCAAGCTAAAATATATTGGCATGACATCAAATAAATAGAGTGGATAAATATATTAGCCTGGCACATGATTGTACATAGTGAGCTGTTTTATAGGTTGTGGCAAAGGAATAGAAGATGTATTATAAACAAATGCACTGTACTTAATATTATTGTCTCATGTGAGAAGGATCAATCTTGTTAAACAAAATAAGAATTTAAGGGAAAGATTTGCACCATCCTCCTAAATTTTTAAATCAGAAGGTAGTTCTTATTCCAAGGATGCAGGATTTCATATCTGACTAAAGAAGTTAAGACTAGCTGAAATAATGAAAGCTAAATCCCAAAGAATGAATGGTAGATTCTCTTTCAAGAGAGACATGGAAATGTTTGCTGATGAATAAATTTAAATTCATTATTAAAAACTGAAACAGTAGAACATTTGTTAAAATTATCCTCCAACTTAAAATTTGGAGGGAAGGAGTTTGTACTCTCTAAGGGAAAAGGTGCTAATTTGTGAATTAACATTTTTATCTTTTGCGTGAGGTGTCTTCAAAATTCTTGACAGAAATATAATTTTTGTTTTGTTTTTGATGTTTCCGGAAAAGAAGGTCACACAGAGGGAAAATGTTTCTTCCTCAATTATGAAGGCTCTAAAGCTTTTTGCCTGAATTACACCAATGCTTCATTTTGCCAAGTCAGTCATGTAGTTCTACTATTGTATTAAAATGTACACTAATAACAAATGTTTGAAGTCAGAAGTGACATTTTTTCTGAGATGCATAACTAATAAAGTAACACGCATTTTCATCCTGCGTGAAACAGCTGGACCATGACGAGATCACATTAGCACTAATTAAAATGATATTTTCTGTGCAGTTTTTGCTAACCCAGCTTCATTGGACTCAAAAGGATTTTTGAAATCCATAATAAAGGCTATTGTGTAATCATACCATGATTCTCTTGAATCAGGCTACTGTCTAATTTCTCTATAACAATATTTTCTTAAAACTCTCACTCAATAAAATCAATATTAAGTTTTTACTCTTATAGCTCTTTTTTCAATATATGATCCTCATTTAATTAAAAAAAATTAAAGCTTTAATTTATTTTGCTTGATGAACAAGAAAAATATAATATTAAAGGCAACATTTTGCAATGTTTCTCTTTTTCCTCACTTTACTGGGTCCCTGTTGTTCCCAACGTATAATTTGCAAAACATATTGCTTCAATACTTACAATGAGAGAGGCGGCCCAGCTGTGGGAGGGAGAGGACAGCAGCCTCCAATATTACCATAATAATCTGCCTAGAGTCCCATGAGCCTTCTGGTATATACAATTCTCTGTTCTGCAGGCCCCAGCTGGAGAACATTCTCTTGACATGGATGCCAACCTTTGCCTGCAGGCAAAATAAAAAAAAAAAAAAAGGCAGAGAAGTAATCATGAAAATAAAAAATCTTGTCAACTGCATTAGGATGCAGTTCCCATGTTTTTGCTCACGTAGGCAGGCATTGTGCTAACAAAATGATAGGAGACTTTAAAAGACTGCAGCTGGTACATCTTTAGATCTATTTTTTAAAATGTATGTACTATGTTAATTTTGCAGTCTTAAGATTTGGGGGGAGGGGACAGTGGGCAGTGAATGTTTCATTATTACTGTCAGCATATATGACAACTTTATTTACTAATTATTACTGAGGCAATTGAACAAGAAGGAACAGCATTATAGTGTTGAAGTTAATCATGGATAAAACTTTGAAACATTATTATTTATATTTTTTGGCAAGTGACTAACTATAAGAACACTAGCATTTGCTAGCTAACATCTTTTTAAAAATTACCCCACAAAAAAATGTTACTATGTCTGTTGCTGAAAAAGCCAATCTCACATCAAATAAACTATATTTACTATTAAGAAATAAAATTAAATATGGGGAAAAGAAAAAATAATTAAATTAATTAAAATTAAAGTAAGATAAAATAGTCAATGTAATTTCTTAAACAAAATTTTTTTGTATTTGTGTATTTTGAAACTGAAATTATAGTTTGGGTTATAATTTACTTAAGAATAAAATAATTTAAAAAGAAAATGAAAAGAGTGATATTAGAATATTAGAATATTCCATGATCAAAATTTTAAAAAATCTGATATCCTTGCTAAAATATTAAAAGTTCCCAAATTTTTCTTAAGTAAAAGACCTCTCTAAAAATAAATTAATTAAAAATATAACTTCAGTGGTAAGCAGGGTAGCTTCCAAAAAGTCTACACAGGTTAAAAAAATATTACGTGTCAATTTAATTTTCCAAACGTTATGCACACTGAAAGAGGGCAGTGTAGTTGTACAAAAGCTCCTAAACATGTCTGGTTATGAGGAAATGTTCATTTTACTGTATCTACTGTATCTATCAATATGGCTAATTTTTTTATTTTGCAGACTTTTTTTTCTTTATTGGAGGGACTGTAATACTTTACAGTTAACAATAAAATACAGCAGTTGGTATATGTGTAACTTTTCTCAGTTTTCCATATAATACTCTATTCCCCTACCTAGGTCTTCCTTCACCATCATATTCCAGGACCTGAGTATCCCCCAATCCCCCCACCCACCCACCCTCCACCCCAGCCCAGAGTCTTTTACTTTGGTGCAATACACCAAATCCAGTTCAAGTTCTGCTTTGTGTTTTCCCTTCTGTTCTTATTTTTCAACTTCTGCCTATGAATGGGACCATCTCATTTTCATCCTTCTTTTTCTGGCTTATCTTACTTAGCATGATTCCTTCAAGCTCCATCCAAGATAAGGTGAGGAAGGTAAATTCACCATTTTTAATAGCTGAGTAGTATTCCATTATGTATATATACCACAACTTATTCAGTCACTCATCTGATGTTGGACACCTAGATTGCTTCCAAGTTTTGGTTATTACAAAATGTGCTGCTATAAACACAGGTGTAAACAAATCTTTTTGGATGGTTGTGTTTAGTTTGTTAGGATATATCCCCAGGAGAGGAATTGCAGGTTCATAGGGTAGATCCATTTCTAGCTTTCTGAGAGTTTTCCAGACTGCTCTCCACAGAGGTTGAAACCATTTACATTCCCTCCCCCCTATCCCCCCCCACCCCAGCACTGCAGGAGGGTTCCTTTGCCTCTCCAGCCTCTCCAACATTTGTTGCTGCTACTTTTTCTGCTGCATGACATGAGTGAAATGTATTTCATGGTTGTCTTTATTTGCATTTCTCTGACAATCAGTGACTTGAACATTTTGTCATACATTTGTTGGCCTGTTGGATATCTTCTTTGGTGAATGTTCATATCTTATCCCCATTTTTGGATTTTTTTTTTTTTTCTGAGTTTGATGAGCTCTTTGTATATTGGCCTCTTGTCTTATGTATGGCATGTAAAGAACTTCCATTCTCTAAGGGGCCTCTTTGTTTGGGTGGTGGTTTCTTTCTTTGTTGTTGTTGTTTATTGCTGTTGTTGTTGGATAGGAAAGAGAGAAATTCAAAGTAATGGGGAAGAGAAAAATATTTACCTGCAGACCTGCTTTACTGCTTGTGAAGCGACAGTGGCATTCTTTATGCAAACAGTAAATCTGAAAAAGAGAATATCCAGAATTCACTCCCATTCACTGTTGCAGCAAAATCAATAAAATACCTAGAAATAAACATGACCGAAGAAGTGAAAGACTTGTATACTGAAAACTATGAGTCACTATTCAAAGAAATTTAGAAAATGATACTAATAAATGGAAAGACATCCCATGCTCATGGATTGGAAGAATTAATACCATCGAAATGAATATTCTCTCCAGAGCCATATACAAATTTAATGTGATACCCATCAAAGTTCCACCAAGCTTTTTTAAGAGAATAGAATAAAAATTACAATAATTTATCTGGAACCAGAAAACACCTAGAATCGCCATAACATTCTTGAGGAAAAGGAACAGAAATGGAGGCATCTTTCGAGGTCTAGGCCCATCACGTCTGTTTGGGAATCTCAGGACTCCCCGAATAGGGCCCCAGCTGATGGGGTGGCCTGATAGTGACTGAAGAGTCAACATTAAAGTATGCCAGTCTCTTGCCCTTATTCAACTATTGCAGTCCTTACTTTGATAAGGTTAGCTTTGGAGTGAATGAGAGAAATATAACAGGAAGTAGGTGAGGAGGGTATCTAAGTCTAAGTAGACACTATTCCATTAGGAACTTTATGGTGTCTTTTTAGGTCTTTCTACTTGCTTGCTGCATGTACTGACTCACGGCAGACTATCGTGCACTTTTGCTTTCAGGTATATATTTTGCCCTAATTTATGGATACAATGTGAGTATATGCCTTATCTCATGGGACCTGGTCTATATCTAGGTTTTGGGACTTTCTAAGGAAGTGGACCACCAGAAATGGAATTAGAGAATCCTATGAGAAAGGAAAGGCCTCACCTAAGTAAATAAACAAATCTTTTTAAACTAGCAGATATAAGTGACCAAAGTAGGAAAACAAAGCAATTTTAAAGCACAAGTCTATCTGATTTCAGATTGGGAGTACCTAAATTTATGCCCTTTAATTTTCCTTATAGCAATACTTGTCTATAGAGTTATTTCTTTTCAATTGCTTGGTCTCTGGGTTATTTTATCCCTTAAATAAACCAAATAACTGGAAATTATGAATGTAAGTAGTATGTATGAATTTTTTGTTTAGTTTTTCTATTTTAAGAGAAAGAAGGCAAACATGTCCTTTCACTTTTCTTTCTGATCACTGCATATTAGCCTTTTCAGTTTAGTGGATTTGTTCAGTTAAATACCAGAAGTGCAACTGTTGGATAATATAGTCTTTTAAAACTATTTTTAGAGGAAACTTCAGTTATGGTATCAGTTTCCACCAACAGTATATAAGAGCCCTTTTCTGCATATCCTCACCAACACTTGTTATTTCTTTTTTTTTTTGTCTTTGTTTTTTTAATAATTGGTCTCATTTTTCACTTCATTGAAATATTTAATGTATTTGTATGAATCACAAACTAACATTTCATTACCTATTGAGAAAGTAAATATTTGTCAAATCAAACTAAATTGGCTCATATTATAATGTTGGTTTTGAGGCAAAAAATTGAGCCTAAATTAAGTTAACTCCTTTATATCTGTCTTTTACTACATAGATACTTCATATTATTTCTGAGTAAGACTAAACTATATAACACAATTTTAAATATTCCTTTTCTACAACAAAAAGACTTAAAATAAAGGAAGGAATATGGGAGATAAAATTGAATGAAAATGTGATGAAGATAAACATATATGAGTCTATAATGTCTTGAGTATGACCTATCTTCTGGTTCAAATGAGAAAAATAGATTTATCTTGGTTCCCTTCTTTCAAACCTTTCTGAACATGTTAGCAGCATCTAATTATAATGACAAAATCTAAATATATCCTAATGACACTGGCAGCCAAAGTCAGCAGTACTCTCTCAGTTCCCCCTTGATGGCTGCACAGTTTTGGAAGCTAGTTTGCAGACTCTCCATAGGCAGACATCTGTAGAGGGGAGTTTCAGCTGGAGAGGACTCAATCTCACTGCAATCAGTTCTAAAGAAAAAGGAGGAGGAGGAGGAGAAGCTGACAACTCTGCTTTCATACAGGTAGTTTATTCTCTTCCCACTTTCTCAGCTTATCCTGCCCCCTTTTTGTAGATTCATAACTAAATATGTTCTCATGCTCATATTATTATATTGCAACAAGAAGACACTATACATTCTTCACACACACACAAAAAAAGATCTGATTGACCAGTGAAAGAGTTAGTGATCCTGTGAAAAAAATCATTGAACTTTACCATTCAATTAACACTCACTTATGCAATCTACAAGTAGCCCATAAGTGTCAGGTGCTTGCCTATGTGCTGAGTGTACAATTTTTAATAAGACAGAGAAATTTTATGGCTTAATGAAAAAAATTGACAAATAATTTAATAGTAGTGTGTGACAAGATATTAGGAAATAAGCTTCAGAATGTGAAAAAGGAAAATGGAGGGTGAATGGTGTTCTCATAAGAGATGACACAAAACAAAGATTTTCTTAATGTTTTTTAAAAATTTTAAGTAAACTCAAGAGGAGACAAAATCTTCTCAACTGGACATAATTTGCCATTGGTTGTAAATATCTCAGGCTCTGTCACTGAACAATAACAAATTTCCTGTTGCACTTGAATATATATTATCTGTAAAGCTAATAGGTAATATAGCAACGATATGTAAATTAGCCAAGAGAAATAGAGTACAAAGGCTATATTTGAAATTCTCTGTGCAGAACTAGTCTCCTGGTGAACTGGTTGCAGAAAAGCAAACATTTCTGTCTCAAAGAAGGAGCAATACAGATACCAGAATAATCCATGCTCCTCCTTTTTTTTTTTTTCTTTTTAAATCTGGAAGAAAGCCCTCACAGGGAGAGAGACTGTTGTATCGGAAAGCCAAAGTAGCATAGTGAATGAAAACATCAAAGTGTGAAATGTTGTGTAAAGATAACCTATCTCACATATTTTAAGTAACACAAAATGATGACTAAGAAGTGATTTTTGTGTTTTAATAATGAAATTCACTTTATCCTGTCCAATATAGCACGTCAATTCATAATTTTTCATCAAAGGGTTTTCCAGTGGCCCAATTATAGCTATTACTGAGTTATTATCATTTTTTATTTATTTTGACCCAAGTTCTACATTAGCTTAAGGAGTTGACATGAAGGAAGTAAGTCTTCTTTCTTTCTTCTATTGTAATGGCCAGTGCACCTTTGATAGTCCTAGTCAGTGTACAAACCAAGTAAGGTACAGGTGACAGAAAATAGGTTTTATAGCAAGGAAGACATGGACTTTAAATCAAATTTTATTACTTATTATTGTGAAATCTTGAATCTACATCAGAGCTCCCTGGATATGCATTAGGAAATATATTTAAATTATATTTCATCAAATTCTAAAAAGTAGGAGGTAAAATACTTATAATTTAAAAAAAAAAAAGGAAGCCATTAAACTTGCCAAGTGTCCAGCAATTGTCCTATTACACAAAAAGGGTCTTCTGCAAGGGAATACATAAAATTGTGTTATAAATGGGGTTTATCAAGTCCCCGGACAGGGAACAAACTAAATATTATGGAATTTGAATTTGGCAGTAGAAGAATATACTGAAGCTCTGGTTAATCCCACAATTTCCTGACAAAACATGGAGATGTAATCAGAGAATATGATTATCATTTAACTAGAAACCTAGAATGCATTCCTACAAATGAGTTTTGACCTTAAAAAAAGCAATTTCAGGAACTATGAATCCATATAAACCAATGAACATGCTATTATATTTAACCCCCAAATCATCATGGTCAGTTCAAAATCCACATAAAATCAGTATCACATCAGAGTCAAAATTTAGTCATCATTAAAAATCCAAGTATCAGGCAGAGGGTAGATAGCATAATGGTTATGCAAACAGACTCTTATATCTGAAGCTCCAAAGTCCCAGGTTCAGTCCCCTGCACCACCATAAGCCAGAGTTGAACAGTGCTCTGGTTAAAAGAAAGAAAGACAGAAAGACAGAAAGAAAGAAAGATCCAAGTATCTATTTCATGTACCATTTACACAGTAAAATTAATTTCTAATAAATTTTTTACTATTTGTTTTTCTTATTTTTAATTGTTTATTAGTGATTCAATAATGAATAACAAGATTGTAAGATAACAGGGGTATAATTCCATACCAGCCCCACCAACAAAATTCCATGTCTCATCCCGCCACTGGAAGCTTCCCTATCCTTTATCCCTCTGGGAGTATGAACCAAAATATTCTCTCTCTCTCTCTCTCTTTCTGTTTTCTAACCCTTCTTGCCATGTTGTATCTTTTATTTTATTTATTATGTGATTTAATATTGATTTACAAAATTATATATGTCACAGGGGTATAAATCTACTCCATTCCCACCAAGAGGTTTCTGAATCTTCAGTTGCCCCATTGCAAGCCACCACATGGGCCAGCCATCATCTCTACCATTATCTTTCTACATTTATACATTATTTCCCCATTTTTCTTCCTGATCCAATCCTCTTTTCCCCCCCAAGCCATTCATGACAACATTATTACCTCCATATGTCCCTCTCCTTTTCCTCCTCTTTCTCTGGGTGCTGATAGAGCTGGTGTTCAGAGCCCTCTTAATTTCTTCCTCCTATCATTTCTTCCCCACTGGGAGTATGGACCAAGGTTATTTTTGGGGGTGCATAAGGTAGGAGTTCTGGCTTCTGTAATTGCTTCTCCACTGGACATGGACATTGGCAGGTCAATGTATACTCCCAGCCTATTTCTATCCTTTCCCAGTGGGCCAGAGCTCTGGAGAGGCGAGGTTCCAGGACACATTAGTGAGGTCATCTATCCAGAGCAGTCAGGATGGAATCATGGTAGCATATGTAACTTGGTGTCTGGAAGGTAGCAGGACATAATTTGAGACAAAATGGTTAATGAACAGAAACCAAAAAGCAGGAGTACAGCAGATGATATTAGGGATTTTAGGGTAGAAGAAAGTTAGAAAGTCCATCTTGGACATGTTCCTGGGGGCACACAATTATGATAGTTTTGCTTGAGTTTGATAGCTAGTATAAAGTTGGATAAAAATATTGTCTGAGAAAACGGTGTCAGAGTAGAAAAAAAAAAGGGCTAGAAAGTTGGATTAGGGTAGTGAGTAGCTTCCATTCTTGAAAAAAAAAATTCTGTGGATACAATTAACTATTTACTGTCATCCAAACTGACCAGGATATAAACCTGTGTAACCTCTGAGTTCCTGTTGGTCCGAGCTCGCAGGTCATGGTCATGTCTGGGAACACTGCAGACTGCACTCATTTCAGGACCAGTCTTCCTTGAGTGGCAGGCAGGATACCCCAATCTCCCTTCAGAGACAGGGGCTATCCCTACTGTCACTACTTTATGGTGAGGGCAAGGTCCAGGGAGGGCCCACAATAGGGCTTATGATGATGTTCCTTGTTGCTGAGGAATTATTCTGATGCAGTCTCTGCCCCCAGGTTTTACCACCCCTGCAAAATCCTAGCAGTGTCCCCTTCAACCAATCCTGGCCCCACACGTCACCCCTGGTTGTCGCCCAATAAAAAGCCCCCTCACCCCCCCTGTCTCTCTATCTCCCTATTCCTGTCAATTTCTGGCTGTCTCTATCCAATAAAAATAATTTTTAAAATGATGCATTGTATGCACTAAGCTACTCTATACAATAACTATTGTTTTGTAGGATAAGATAACCTGTTTTTGAATAATGCTGAAAATAGATTGCCTACTACTTTACTAAGGATAGTGCCAAGTAAACAAATCTGTTTTTTGAAATTCAAGAAGTTTAGAAAATGAAACATGGGGGATGGGTGGTAGCATACCAGGTTAAGCGCACTTAGTAGAATATCAAATTATTAGCTAGAAATTGACAGGAATAGGGAGATAGAGAGACAGAAGGGGGGTGAGGGGGCTTTTTATTGGGCGACAACCAGGGGTGATGTGTGGGGCCAGGATTGGTTGAAAGGGGCACTGCTAGGACTTTGGGGGGCGTGGTAAAACCTGGGGGCGGAGACTGCATCAGAATAATTCCTCAGCAACAGTTCCTTTTTTTTTTTAATTATATATGTATTTTATTTATTTTTTTTAATTTTTTTTTTATTTAAGAAAGGATTAATTAACAAAACCATAGGGTAGAAGGGGTACAACTCCACACAATTCCCACCACCCAATCTCCATATCCCACCCCCTCCCCTGATAGCTTTCCCATTCTCTATCCCTCTGGGAGCATGGACCCAGGGTCATTGAGGGTTGCAGAAGGTAGAAGGTCTGGCTTCTGTAATTGCTTCCCCGCTGAACATGGGCGTTGACTGGTCAGTCCATACTCCCAGTCTGCCTCTCTCTTTCCCTAGTAGGGTGGGTCTCTGGGGAAGCTGAGCTCCAGGACATATTGGTGGGGTCTTCAATCCAGGGAAGTCTGGCGGGCATCCTGAAGACACCTGGAACCTGGTGACTGAAAAGAGAGTTAACATACAAAGCCAAACAAATTGTTGAGCAATCATGGACCCAAAGCTTAGAAGAGTGGAGAGGAAGTATTAGGGAGGTACCGATGCAACAGTTCCTGATGCAAGTGGCCAGTGGTGGTGGAGAGAGGGATCCATTAGAGGACCAAAATTATTCTTTATGGGATGCAGAAGGTGGAAGGTCTGACTTCTGTTATTGCTTCTCGACTAGAGATGGGCACTGGCAGGTCAATCCATACCCCCCCACACACACACCTGTTTCTATCTCTCCTAACAAGATGAGACTCCCCTGAAAATATGTAAAATAGTAAAATGACTGTATTTTCTCAAAAAATATTTTAAGGTTAAGTTAGAAATGTATGCAGATTCTACTAAGATGACTATCTTTAAGAGCACTACTCTTGAAAGCTCAGAGGAAAGTGCACAATTTGCAAACTTAGGGCCTTGGCTCTCCATGTGATCAAATTAGTGTTCTGGTCTCTCATTAAGTCAATATTTTTTGTAAAAAAAGAGAGTACAACTCTTGGTCCAGTTCTAGGTACTGATCTTAGGATATTTTTTTTGAAAAACAGAAGGAGGAGGAGAAGCATCAGATTTTATTCCATATTTGATTCCTACACTCATAGATAGGACGATATTTTAGCCTATGAGAAATGATTTCCTTTCTAACTTGCTTGCCCTTTATCAGTAACCTAGTTACACTGTGGCTGCTGCTGCTCGAGAGCCAAGTCAGCTTTCTGAGGGAATAGCAGCCAGCTGAGGAACAGTGTTAGCCCTCTGCAAAAGCTTATCTAGGCGAATGACTATATATTATCAGCTGAGTAGCAAGTGAATCACAACATACATCAGTGGTAGTGGCAATGTTATTCATATAATATTTAATAAGTAAGTTTATGTAATTGAACCAAGTTTCATTAGGACTTGTTGCAATAAAACTACAGACATTTCTCAAAAAAAAAAAAAAAAAAAAACAGGGCATCCAGCTAGAGGCTATAGACTGTCTAACACTGATAAATACACAATCACAAGCTTTTAGAAGCCAGAACAAAAAAAATAAAATAAAAAACAGGACAGCAAAAAATGCAACAGTCAAAACAGGGAGGTTGAGTGGGCAACCTAAAAGCAGGAAATCAAGGGAAATTTCATCTTGCTATCACTAATTCTCAGGTCCACTGAGCAATTATTCTTACAACACAATAGAGCTGATCTTTCTCTTTGATTTTTTCATTAATTGCATATGTCTTTCATTATATTTCTGTTTTTCAAAAAATGTGTCCTCATTGCAAAGATCTATTCTTACAATATCATTTCTCTATTACTGTTTGACAGAAGTCTGTATTCTATTTCTGATTAAATTTCTGTTTTTCAAGAAATGTATCTTCATTGCAATAAGACCTGTTCTTAAATATGGTTTCTTCCATTGCAGTTTGTCACAGGTCTTTATTCTAGTTGTTAGAAGTATTTTGTTGTTGTTTGCCAAATATTGGAATGATAAAATGGAAAAAGTTATATATCTTCACCTATGTGGTATAGTTTAAGCAAATATTAACCATTACAAACTAATTTCCTCAAATTTAATGTGATGATAATATGAAAAAGTACATCAGCATTAACAAACAAAGTTTACTTACGAGTAACTAAATAACTAAAATAGGTAAAAATTGGGGAGGGGTAAAAGAGTTCAGTTGCCTACAAGTTATAAAATTTTACGAAGCCAAAATCACTAAAAATGTTAGTCAATATTAATTCTGATTGTAGTATATAGTAGTAATAGTAGTATATATAATAATAGAATATAATGTAGTGCAAAGCACAAGGACCAGCGTAAGGATCCCGGTTCGAGCCCCTGGCTCCCTTTACAGGGGCGTCACTTTACAGGCGGTAAAGCAGGTCTGCAGGTGTCTTTCTCTCCCCATCTCTGTCTTCCCCTTCTCTCTCCATTTCTCTATGTCCTGTCCAACTACGACATCAGTAACAACAACAATAATAACTACAACAATAAAACAAGGCAACAAAAGGGAATAAATAAGTAAATAAATATTTTTTAAAAAATATAATGTAGTATATAATAATAACAGTATATAGAATAAGTAATTATTGTATTATTCCTTGGCCTTTTTACATTTTTTCAAATATAATAAAGAGAAAATTAAAATGTAGTCGTCATTATAAAGTAAATGGTTAAATCAATATACATGGCTTTTTGGTGAGGTATGTTGGTTATAAGATAGTATATGTTTCAAAAAAAACAAAAAAATTTAAAAATTTTAAAAAAAGATAGTATATGTTTCACCTCTCTTCAAATCCAGTCTATAACCAAGGTGCCAATTTCCCTCTTCCACTGCATTTGATCCCCACCTCCTTTCAGCACCCTCTTCTCTCCACTTGGTGACTTCAATTCTTCATACTAGAATCTTTGCATTTGTTTTTGTTTGGCTTTGTATATTTCTTTCCTTTGCTTCTCTATATGCCATATATGAATGAGGTTATCTAGTGCATGTCCATCTTCTCCTGGCTTATTTCACTTAGCATGGCCACATCCAGCTCCATCTATGTTGTCAGGAAAAGGTAAGGTTATATAGTATCCCATTGTGTGTATACACTGTATCTTCATTATCTACTCATTAGCCATTAGACAATTGGGTTGTTTGCACATCTTGAACATTATGAATGTCACTACAATGAACTTAGGTGTGCATAAGTCTCTTCAAAGTCTAGGTATTATTTTTTAAATGTTACTTACCTTGCTAAGTGGGAAGGAAAATATCCCCTTTATATAGTGTTTGTGCACATTTAAAATAGTAGAGCTCTCTGGAAGCATTTTGTTAATTATAAGAAATGTTTGTTCTTTCTCACTTAATGATCAATTTTAGTGATTCATCCTTTAAAAATTGCCAGGATGGGGCGGGGTGGTGGTGCAACGGGTTAAATACACATGGCACAAAATGCAAGGACCGCTTAAGAATCCCGGTTCCAAGCCAGACCTTCTGCACCCCTTGGGGATCCTGGATCCATGCTCCAGGGAATGGAGAATGGGGAAGTTGTCAAGGGAGGGGATTGGATACGGAGTTCTGGGGGTGGGAACTGTGTGAAGGTGTGCAGGGGGCAGGGGTCACTTCACTGGTGGTGAAGCAGATCTGCAGGTGTCTTTCTCTCCCCCTCTGTCTTCCCCTCCTACCTCCATTTCTCTCTGTCCTATCCAACAATAACAGCAATGGCAACAAGGGCAACAAAATGGGAAAAATGGCCTCCAAGAGCAGTGGATTTGTAGTGCAGGCACCGAGCCCCAGCGATAACCCTGGAGTCAAAAAAAAATTGCCAGAAATGTGGTCAATGATTTATACAGAGAGATGTTCAATGCAGTACAATCATAGCAAAAGAATGTTCAACAATGATAAAGTGGTTAGTTAAATTATGGTAGCTGTCTAGTAATTGCTGTTTTCATATGTATCAAGCATAAGTGCCTTGAAACTGATACAGTGACTTCATACTTCAGAGATCCTCTAACACCTTTCATCTTTTCCCCTAGCACTGTTCACAACTTTATGAGGTGAATAAAGAGTCTTGCTTTTATTCATGTCAAAAAGGTTCAGTTCTACTTTCACATGTGAGGCAGGAAGGGGTGGTATGGACACATTCCTTTCTTTAAATGGTAAAACTCTAAAACTTCATACATTGCATTCCATTAGAAATAAACCACATGGTAACACAAAAGTATAAGTTAATCTGAAAAATAAAGTCATAAATTCCATTACTATGGGAAAAGGAGTGACAGGCTTGTAGCAGGCAATTTCTGCCACTGTCTACTTCTTTGATATGTGCTCTTTTCTTCAAACATATAAAATATACTCATACACTGCCCCCAAAAGAGAAAAGTCCAAAATTTTACCTAATTATAAACTGTAGCTTACAATTCATGACTTACGAAGGCTATCAACAGAGGAAGTGTATCTGTACAAGTAACACAACAAAATAGATTAATTTCAAAATCATTATTAAGTGAATGAAGTCATACATTCATTTATATGAAATGGAAGCCAGATTTAAGTTACATGAAATCCAAACAGAGGCAATGTTAATCTAGAGAAGAGTCAAGACTGGGCTTGGGGGTGAAGTGGGGAGAAAAAGCAGAAAATGATGTGTGGAAATTTACAGGGAATAATTGAAATTATATCTTTTTGAGGCAGTAGTTACATAGGTTTGTATACGTGTCAAAACTTACTGAAGTCTGTGATTTTTTTTTGTGTGTTGTGCAAATTATAAATCTGTGTATGTGCTCCTCCTCCTCTTCTTCCTTCTCCTCCTCCTCCTCCTCCTCTTCTTCTTCTTCTTCTTCTTCTTATTATTATTCCTATTCTTCCCCTTCCCCCTTCTCCTCCTCCTCTTCCTTCTTCTTCTTCATGTAAGTGATAGGTTAAATAGAGTCAAATTCCATGTCGTATTTCCATGGGCACCCTGAGACTAGGCTTGCTGTCTTCCTAAGCCTACAATTTGATTTGGATGTATTCATATTCATTTCATAGCCCTTAAGTTGATCATTCACTCCGTGAACATTTCTTGAATCCCCAATATGTATCAGGCACTATGTTATGCAAGTTCTTCCCTTCCCTATATTTTAAAATGGGTGGGATCTGGGAATATAATAGTCCTGACTGTCGCAATCCACATTATCCCCCAGCCCAGAAAGAAAAGGCCACAGATGTCGAAGGAGCAGAGAGAAAAATTCCAAAAAGCATGCATTTCTTTATGCTTTTCATTGTGACAAAAAGCTAGTCACACCTCTACCTAAATGCATCATATCTTCCTACATGTCATTAAATATGACACGTCATTAAGTGTATTGTCACTTTCTGCAACATATGTGATCGCTGAGTGCGTCCACTATTCCTATCGAAGAATGTCAAAGATGACAGGTCCCAATGTATAAAGACAGAATGAAATTTTCAAAAGCTTCTTTGGTACTTTTCCCTACTCCTCTTTTTGTTTTCCTATCACTGTTCTATATGAAACTATTTAAAAATACATATAAAAATCTGGGGAATGTTATGCATGTAAAAAAAAAAAAAAAGAAGTAGAAACGCAAAGCAGAAATTGACTGAGTTTGGAGTATGGCACCAAAGTAAGAAAGCAGAAGTATACTAGAGTTTGCAGTGAGTACCTCCCTAATACTTCCTCTCCACTTTTCCAAGCTTTGGGTCCATGATTGCTCAACAATTTGTTTGGCTTTGTATGTTAACTCTCTTTTCAGTCACCAGGTTCCAGGTGTCTTCAGGATGCCCGCCAGACTTCCCTGGATTGAAGACACCACCAATGTGTCCTGGAGCTCAGCTTCCCCAGAGACCCATCCTACTAGGGAAAGAGAGAGGCAGACTGGGAGTATGGACCGACCAGTCAACGCCCATGTTCAGCGAGGAAGCAATTACAGAAGCCAGACCTTCTACCTTCTGCAACCTTCAATGACCCTGGGTCCATGCTCCCAGAGGGATAGAGAATGGGAAAGCTATCGGGGGAGGGGGTGGGATATGGAGATTGGGCGGTGGGAATTGTGTGGAGTTGTACCCCTCCTACCCTATGGTTTTGTTAATTAATCCTTTCTTTAATAAAAAAAAATAAAATAAAATACATATAAAATTATATGTATAATTTCCATTTATCAAAGCAAATTTTCTGTCAGTCTCGCATGTCCAGTCTTGTACATAAAACATTTTAATATTACAAAATTAAATACTTTATTTAAATTTATTTATTTATTCCCTTTCGTTGCCCTTGTTTTATTGTTGTAGTTATTGTGGTTGTTGGATAGGACAGAGAGAAATGGAGAGAGGAGGGGAAGACAGAGAGGGGGAGAGAAAGATAGACACCTACAGACCTTCTTCACAGCCTGTAAAGTGACTCCCCTGCAGGTGGGGAGCCGGGGGCTCCAACTGGGATTCTTGTGCTGGTCCTTGCACTTTGTACCACCTGAGCTTAACCCACTGTGCTACTACTGCCCAAATCCCACAAAACTAAATCTTATTTAAAGATGTAGATGTCTTTTACACATCCCTTCTCCTCTTAAAAAAAAAAAAAAAAAAAAGCACTGATAAAAATATATTTATCTGGGAGTCGGGCTGTAGTGCAGCGGGTTAAACACAGGTGGCGCAAAGCACAAGGACCAGCATAAGGATCCCGGTTCGAACCCCGGCTCCCCACCTGCAGGGGAGTCGCTTCACAGGCGGTGAAGCAGGTCTGCAGGTGTCTATCTTTCTCTCCTCCTCTCTGTCTTCCCCTCCTCTCTCCATTTCTCTCTGTCCTATCCAACAACGACAACAACAATAATAACTACAACAATAAAACAACAAGGGCAACAAAAGGGAATAAATAAATAAAATAAATATTTAAAAAACAAAAAAAATTTATCTGAAAAGTAAAACTTTACAGTGAAAATCTCAGTGTGAAAAGATAACACTAAGTACATTAGGGGGAAAAAAAACTAACTGGAGTAGGGAGACAGCATAATGGTTATGCAAAAAAGATTTCAGTGCCTGAGGCTCTGAGGTCCCAGGTTCAGTCTCCAACACCACCATAAACCAGAGCCAAGCAGTGTGCTGGTCTTTCTCTATGATTTTTTTTTCTCTGTATCTTTCTTTCTCTTTTTAAAATAAAAGGAAAGTATAGATAAGAATGTAGTGGGTCTATAGTTGTAATCAATGATGACTTTCTATCAAAGATAAAAATGACTTTTCAAAAGGGTAAAAGTATCATTGCAAATGAACTAGGAATTGAAATTATGGCAAGAATGAGATAGTCCCATAATATAAATTAATTCTGTTTTTTAAAGTAGAGGTTACACTTATCAATAACAAAAAAAAAAACTGCCAATAATAAAATGAGCCTACTTGTTGGAAATTTCAAAGGGTTGGTGTAAAATCAGATGTAATTGAAGTTTTAGGAGATGAAATGTACCAAGGTATTAATATCATCAGTGGCTTCTTGATGTTCGGCTTATTCAAATCTGTTGGAAATGGGCAGTCCTATAGAATATGGAACATGGTCTTCGATGATTAGACGTTTTTTCCAACTTCTAGTACACTGACCTGGCTTCAGACCAAAAGTATGCCTTGTACTTTAAGAAATACTTTTGTATTTAACAGCTCAATAATTGTTTCATGGATTTCTTCACAGTAGCTTAAACAGCACTAGTTCACATTGTATGGCACTACCTGCTCTTTGGCAGTCGGGCGGTAGCACAGCGGGTGAAGCACATGTGGCGCAAAGTGCAAGGACCTGCTGAAGGATCCCTGCTCGAGCTGCCGGCTCCCCACCTGCAGGGGAGTCGCTTCACAGGTGATGAAACAGGTCTGTGGGTGTCTATCTTTCCCCTCTCTGTCTTCCCCTCCTCTCTCCATTTCTCTCTGTCCTACCCAACAACAACGACATCAATAACAACAACGATAACTACAACAATAAAACAGCAAGGGCAACAAAAGGGAATAAATAAATATTTAAAATAACTACCTGCTCTTCTAAGTAATATATGCTTATTTGATGCTTATTTCTCCTTTTACTCAAAAGATACCATATAATATCAAAATTTTTAAATAATTTTGTGTTGTTAGGATCCACGTCTTAAATTCAGAAAGAGTAAACAAGCAATTTTTTAATCCGAAGTGTGTGTTTTAATATGTAAAGTACAATAAAGTCATCTGAAGATCATAATATCAGCATTGATTTATGGATTAGTTGTTGTAGATAATCATCCAAAGAGCTTAGAGACTCTCAAATCATTCTATAGGAGGAAAACTGTCAGAATCTTTACAATTCACTCGTTCTCACCCAGCAGGAAGCCAGGCCTTAAATAGGGACAGAAAACTTGCCTTAATAAACCCAATATTTCATATAAGTCAAAGATGGGATTATTTAATTTAATAGGAATCAAGAATTGCAAGACTACAAGAGAGCAGCAGAGCCTGCAGTAGTGCGTGTATTACCATTTATACAATCTATCAGAATTCTGGCCCTGGTCAAACAATGCCAGCCTGACACAACAGTGGCATGATTTTGAAATTGATCTTTTGGGAAGAGGGTACAGCATGGGGAGTTTTACCCAGGTTGATTTTATCTGTCTCTACCAGTTCTTATTTTTCTCTCATTTGTACATACAATAAGTATTAATATTTATCCTTTAGTATGGAACTATATTTCTGTAATCTTATAATTGTTAAATCACTAATTTATATATTTTAAGTTTTATTTACTTATTTGATAAAAGCAGAGAGAAATTGAGAGGGAGGGGAGATAATGAGGGAGAGAAACAGATACACCTGTAGCACTGCTTCACTGCTCATGAGGCTTCACCGTTACAGGTGGGGACAAGGCTGGTGGGCTTGAACCCAGGTCCTGACACATGGTGATGTGTGAGCTTAACTGGGTGTGCCACTGCCCAGCCCCCTAAAACACTAATTGTAAAAACTATGTATTTCTCCTGTAGAAGTTGATTTGCTAGCATTTGTGAAAAAGCCACATAGTAACAAGTACATAATTTCATCATAGATGGTGATGTAATTTAAGAAGAAAGCAAACGGTTACCTGGTATTGCTAGAGTAGATGTTAATCAGCTCAATACTAGTCCATTTCCCTTAAGAGTAAATAATCTGAGGGGGCTAGGCTGTAGCGCAGCAGGTTAAGCACACATGGCGCAATGCTCACGGATCCTGGTTGTAGGTCCCTGCTCCCCACTTGCAGGGGGGCCTCTTCACAAGCGGTGAAGCAGGTCTGCAGGTGTCTATCTTTCTCTCCTTCTCTCTACCTTCCCCTCCTCTCTCCATTTCTCTCTGTCCTATCCAACAACAACGACAGCAATAGCAATAAAAACAACAAAAGTAACAATGATAAACAACAAGGGCAACAAAAGAACAACAAGGGCAAAAAAAAAGGGAAAAAATAACTTCCAGGAGCAGTGGATCCATAGTGCAGGCACCGAGCCCCAGAAATAACCCTGGAGACAAAAAAAAAAGAGTAGTCTGTTTATTATTATTATTATTATTATTATTATTATTGGGTAACTTTTTTTTTCAATGATTTTTCTACTTGAGAAGTCATTTTTGGGCAGGGGTAGATAGCATAATAGTTATGCAAACAGACTCTCATGCCTGAGGCTCCAAAGTCCCATGTTGGTATTCTTCATATTGGCTTGGTCCTCTTCCCCCCACCTCTAGGAGATTGTGGTTTAGCCCTGCTAGTTTCCCGGGGCCTGCTTGTCCCCGCCCCAGAACCCTGACGAAGGGGCAGACTTGAGTTCCAGAGTTCTTGGCGCAGCTGTGAGGAGAAGGATGCAGGAGAGATCTGTGTGGTGATTAGTTTGGGTTAGTTTATGAATGGTTGTTCGTGAATAAAGAAATACAGCTTCCCGGCCCAGCCGTGTGTCCGCAAGCCTCTGTCTCTGTCTGGAGCCCGGAACTTAAACGACAGTCCCATGTTCAGTCCCCTGCACCACCATAAGCCAGAGCTGAGCAATGCTCTGGTAAAAAAAGAAAAAAGAAAAAGAAAAAAGATAGAAAGGCTACATTATTAAAGGCTAGATTTTAAAGTTATAGTATCAAATGAAAAAATATGGTTACATGGGAATGACCAGAAATAGAAAGTGCTTTCTCACATCTATAATCTCGAGAAAATGTTCATATTTCAGTTGGATCAGGAGATTAAGATCATACTTCACAGGGTAGTAGATAGTAGAACTATATTGCCAAGCAGAGGAAAGCCATTGTAAGTACTTATAGATAATGTGCTTAAAACATATTCTCCAAAAGAAAGATGAACTGTATGTAATCATATAATTATAAATATAATCTCAGGGTAATTTTTCTAACATCCTATCAGTATTTCTGTGTTGATCTATGAAAGCTATAACCATAGCAAAATATCTGAGAGTATGTTTCATTTCTCATAAAAAGGGCAAGGTCTGACATGAAAGTACTAAATTGGAATCTTAATTAGCCACTAAGAAGCAATGCAATCTTGAACAACTAATATTTCCAAGGTTTCCATCTCTAAGGAAGGAAAATAAAAGCTTCAGAGGTTTGTTGCCTGACTTATTTGAAATAACATGAAAATAACCTAGTGCTTAGTTGAAAGCAGCTATTTCACACCTGGCAGTGTTTTCTTTGTTTTCATTCAGGCTAGGGATCAAAATTTCTATAATTTCTTATTATTCCTCTACAAGGTTAGGAATTCTACATACAATAGACACTCAATAATTGCTGAGCGATGGCATCACAATAGCTCAGTAAGCCTGAATATTCAGACTTTTATCACCACCACTTCCATGTAAACTCGGTTTCTACAACAGGATTACAACCACAAAAAGGATTAATGATCAAATTAAAGAGCAGTAGATATTTATGACTTATACTGGAATAAATTCTAATGGTTCTAGTGGAAAAAAAAAACTTTGCACTTATATGAACTCTCCCACCTCCCATCATATCTAAGTTAAATAATGCCCAAATATAAAATTATGCTACTGCATGCTAACAATAGAATCCAATATTGATTTGTTTGTCCAAAACACATAAAAAGCAAATCTTATGGAGAGCTTTCTGATGTTAATAGTTTGCCTGATCACATTACCTGGAATACAACACTTTATCTATTTTTAAATGAGTGTAAAAAAAAAAAATCAATGTTCACTCCCTGTACTACCTGTAATGTTGCTACTGCATGATGTACTCACAGTTTTCTAGCTATAATTTCAAATCAAAACTGCTTCAAAAGTGCCACCTACATTAGCTTTATTTGGACCTGCCTTGAGACAATTGTTACAATATGAGCTACAATTGCGTACATTAAAATACAGCAGAAAAACTAACCACTGTGCATGCTAAATAGTTGTTTTTCTTAAACTTAAATATCTCAGGTGGCTCACTTTTATGCCCTAAGTCCCTATGGGCATTTTTCTATATTAAAAATTGCCTGCATTCAGGTAATTATTTGCAAAAACTCGAATCAACAATCCCTTTGCTTATTTGTGATACTGTCTCAATTTTTCTATGTCTGTTTCTAAGCTGCAAGGGTGCCATGAGAGCTGAATCTTTAGGAGTTCATATTTGCTTGCTATTTCTCTTTCATCTCAAGTCAGCCTCTCCTGCTACAAAGGGCATGTGCTAATGATCCAAGTCACAAGTGAATATATAAAAGAGGGGGAAAAAAGACTATAGTCATATTAATGAAATGAGGAAGGGGGGTTTTAGGCAGAAAAGTTTACAATGCTTTGAAAGGTAGCCCTGTTGCCATTCACCGTACCTTATCTATCCTTCCCATTGCCAGTCTCCTACCTGAAATCTGGTTTATACTGCTAGCATAAAATAGCACCAAAACCCAAATGTGAAAATTTTTATTCCTTAAATAACTGGTTCTATTTTAAACCACACACCTCTGACTACAGGTCAGTGTTTGCCTGAAGCTAGGTCAATGAGAGTCAATGCAAATGAAGGCAATTCCCCAGCAAGGAAAAAAGTAACTTAGGGAACTTTTTGGACGTAATTCTTTTTCAAAGCTGCACCAGTGATGTTCTGTAAAGTGTGGCTTCATCATCCAGGTGCTGATCCAAGATCTCCATGATGATCAAGTAGGTTTGTGAGAATAGAAGCTACTTCTCCCACTAGACCACTCACACAAGGCTTTTATTGATTCATGGCTACCACCATAGTAAATGAAAATAATACGGGTCACAATGAAAGACCCATGGTGCACTCTGTACACCATAGTAATTACAACATTAGTTGTTCTTTTTTGAAAAGTATTCATTAGAAATTGTCTAACACAAATCTCATTAGAGTGGATAATACCCCTATCTAATCCTCCCTTATGAGCACATAAAGCCAGGAAATACAGTTGAAGGGCTAAGTGTCTGGGTCTTAAGTTCCAAGACCATGGAAATTCCTTTCTCTACTCTCAGTGACTTTCTGTAGTAATAAATTGTTCTTGTTCCCAAGATCCTACCTGAAATTGGAAGTTAAGAGAGGAAAAACAAACAAAAAAAAAATAGATAGAGGTTCTCTTTGAAGATTTCTCTGTTGGCTTCAGACTACTTGTTTTTAAATTTAGCTACCCATTTGGGGAGTTTTCAAAAATGAAAAGACCATAGGGTGGTATGGTTTGACAAATACTTGCTAGATTCCATTGTTTAGAGTTTAGGCCAGAGGTTCTCAAATTCTAATGAACATATTAGTTACCTGGGATTCTTGTTGAAATACAGATTGTAATTTTTTTTTCCTTTTTTTTTTGTATATAAAAAGAAAACACTGACAAAACCATAGGATAAGATGGGTACGACTCCACACAATTCCCACCACCAGAACTCCATATCCCATCACCTCCCTTAATAGCTTTCCTATTCTTTATGGACCCAAGATCATTGTGGGTTGCAGAAGGTTGAAGGTTTGGCTTCTGTAATTGCTTCCCCACTGAACATGGGCATTGACAGGTTGATCCATACTCCCAGCCTGTCTCTCTCTTTCCCTAGTGGGGAAGGGCTCTGGGGAAACAGAGATCTAGGACACATTGGGAGGTTGTCTGTCCAGGGAAGTCTAGTTGGCATCATGCTAACATTTGGAACCTGGTGGCTGAAAAGAGACTTAATATATAAAGCCAAACAAATTGTTGAACAATCATGGACCTAAAGGCTGGAATAGTGCAGATGAATTGGGGAGTGGGGGATCTCCATTTTGTAGATAGCTAATAGGCATATTTTAGTTATATTCCAAAGGTCCTGTGGCTATACTAGTTTTTTTGTTTGTTTGTTTTTCCCCTGAGCCTGAAATCTGATATGCAGATTGTAGATTTGATTGTGTATGTCTTGGTAGGGTTCTAAGATTCTACTTTTCTTACAGAATCCCAAGTGATGCCAATACATTGGATCTAGAGACCAAATTATAAGCGAGACTGTAAATCAAACGGATATAGAGTGCAACGAGACAAAATGCCCTTTATCAATAAACTAAATCTTTACTTTTTTAATCACAGTATAACCTATTCCAGTGAATATATAATGACATATGCAAATAATAAACATGAACATGCAACTGAAAAAGCCACTAAAGTATAACTGCTAGCGAATAAATCTGGCACTCAGGTATCACATGACTAGAAATGTGATTTTGTTGTATATTCAGTTTAGATACAAAAATATTTATAAAGATATCAATCAGATATTCTATTTGGTAAATCTTCTATGGGACAAAACAGATGAATGTGGAGGTGATTATTCTTGGCAAAATAGGTAAAGAGGTAAAAGACAATTACTGGGTGGTTTCAGTCATGTGGAAGCTATAGAAATGAAACACATTGACTTACAAAAAAAAAAAAAAGAAAGAATGTTAGAAATAAATTGACCTGCTCACCCTAAAAGCAGACTGGGGAAACTTAAAGAAAAGCAGGAAGGAAAAGTAACAGTCTAGCAACCAGATAGGTGGCTTAGCAGTTGGGTGGAGGACTTGCACACCTAAGGCTCCAGGCTCAATTCCTAGCAAAACATACCAGAGCAGTTATCTGACCCCACAGTCTCTTTCTCAATAAGGAAAACTTTTTGTTTTAACATTTTACTTTATTTTTGAAAAAATTTTAATTATTGATTTATTGGATAGAGATAGCCAAAAATAGAGAGGGAATAGGGTGATAGAGAATAAGAGAGACAGAGACACACCTGCAACACTGCTCCCCCACTTGCAAAGCTTTCTGCCTATAGTTGGGAACTGGGAGCTCAAGCCCTGGTCCTTATACATTGTAGCCTGTGCATTCATCCAGGTGCACCACCACCCAGCCCTCTTAAAATTTCATTTTATTTTACTTATTTCTTCATTTTTTAATAGAGACAGAGAAATAGGAAGTGGGGGTAGAGAGGGAGAGAGAAAGAGACACCTATACCACTGCTTCATCACTCATGAAACTTTCCCCTGCAGGTGGGGACCAGGGGCTTGAACCTGGGTCCTTGCATACTATAGCATGTGTGCTCAACCAGATACACCACCAGCTGGCCCCCAGAAAATCTTTTTTTAAGTGATAGCCTATACTGGTAATTGCAAGATTTTTTTGCTAACTAAAAGAACAAAGGAGTCAAATTAAAAGCAATGAGTAGCTAGCATAATTTACTTCAAAACAATAGATATGAGCTTGTTTTAAACACTATGTATTGAAAACTATTTGAATGTGTGTGTTGTATGTGTATCTAATACACTTAACCTTCCATGGGCTCTTACAAGGTACCTTTCTTATCCTCATTTTTAATAGGAAAAAAAAACAGATACAAGAGGTTACACAAGGTCAAAGGAAAAGGTAAACAGGATTCAAAGCCTCAATTTCAGAGTCCAGAATTTTATTCTTACCTGCTTTATTACAATTTCTTGAGAAAGAGAGAGAGAGAGGGGAAAAAAAAAAAAAACCTTTGATAGAAATTTGATAACCAAACCTACTCTTTACTCAGTAAAGCAAGCTTTAAGGAATTATCCTTCTATGTACAAGAAATGCTTTTAGAAATAGTCAAATGCCGAACTTGCTTCCCCACCTCCAGTTCTTCTAATCCATTTTGAGCACTTACATGAGCACAGGACAGAAATTAGAGAGATAAAGTTGATCATAAGATTTCTAAAACAATCGCTATCAGTAACTCCCAGGCAGACTAGGAGTGAGGAGGATGATATGAGCCCTAAAAAGCAGAAGATATGAATGCTTGTTTGAAGGAATTCATATTTTATTGTGAAAGACTGAATACTTTCCCCTAAATTCTGGAAGAAGCCAGCTTCAGCTTAAGACTTATACCAAATTGTTCAGAAAGGAAATAGTGTAATGTCATTGATACAGCAATTAATAGCACAGGAGCACTGGTGAGCTTGTTAGAAAAGCAGAGTTTGAGACCAGAATTGGCAGTTTAAAATAGTCCCCAGATAATCTATATGCACAATATTATTGGTGAAGTACTGGTGTAATGTAGTAGAAGAAAAAAAGCAGAGATTTCTAGATTGATAGGTAGCAGACTTCACTTAGAGAACTTGATGAAATCAAGTACTCAGGTACGTGTTTTCAAATTCTTGTTTTTTTTGTTTCTGTTTTTTGCCTCCAGGGTTATTGTTGGGGCTGGGCACCTGCATCAGGAATCCACTGCTCCTGGAGACTATTTTTTTTTCCCTTTTGTTGCCCTTGTTGCTTAATGTTGTGGTGGTTATTATTATTGTTGTTGTTATTGATGTCCTATTTGTTGGATAGGACAGAGAGAAATGGAGAGAGGAAGGGGAAGACAGAGAGGGGGAGAGAAAGACACATGCAGACTGCTTCACCACTTGTGAAGCGACCCCCTGCAGGTGGGGAGCCAGGATCCTTACACCTTCTGGTCCTTGAGCTTCATGCCATGTGCGCCTAACCCATTGTGCTACCGCCCAACCCCCTCAAATTATTATTCTCTAAGCATTACTTCCTTTTAAAAAAGCACGTGATGTGGGAATAATGGGAGGAAATAAAGTACATTAGAGATGGAAGTCACCCGCACATGGTGCAAAGCGCAAGCAAGGACCAGCATAAGGATCGCGTGTTTGAGCCCCTGGCTCCCCATCTGCAAGGGAGTTGCTTCACAAGCGGTGAAGCAGGTCTGCTGGTGTTTTTCTCTCCTCGTCTCTGTCTTCCCCTCCTCTCTCCATTTCTCTCTGTCCTATCCAACAACGACAACATCAATAATAACAACAATAAAACAACAAGGGCAACAAAAGGGAATAAATAAATCTTTTAAAAAAAGTTGCTAGAGAGATGAGACTCTGATATCCCCAGCCAGATGAGAACTCAACCAAAGGTCATGTACTCTCTCTCTTTCATTGTTTATAAAGCATGGGGGGGGTTATTATTCATCTTATTTGTGACTTAATATTGATTTACAAAATTGTAAGATAACGGGGGTATAATTCCACACCATTCCCACCACCAAAGTTCTGTATACTCATTCTCTCCATTGGAAGCTACAATAGTTCTCCCAACGTCACAGATATGGGTTAGCTGTAATTTTTATATCTGTCTATATTTATATATCTTTGCCCATTTTTTCCCCATACTCCTGCCTTCTCTTCCTTTCCATGTCACACCTACACCTATGGCTACTTTTGAATGTCCTTCCAAAAATATTGCTTGGGAAGGTGGTGTCAGAGTTGAGAATCAGGCTGGAAAGTTGGATTAGGGCAAAGAGTAGCTCCCAGTCTTGAAGAGAATCTATGAATAAAATTAGCTGTTTACCTCATCCACTTGACCCATTAGCATAGAAGCCTATGTAGCCACTGAATTCCTTCCTGTTGGTCTGAGTTTGCAGTTCATGGTCACAACTGGGAACATTCTAGGCTGCACTCATTTTCAGGACCAGTCTTCCTCAAGTGGTAGGGTAAGATGACCCAGCCTCTCCTCAGAGAGGGGGGCTGTTCCTACTATTGCTACTTTATAGTAAGGACAAGTTCCTGACGTGACCCCCCAAGAGGGAGAGGACTTATGTTCATGTTCCTGGTGGAAGATCACATCCTCTTAACAAACTTCTCCAAAAGTAGTTCTAGGGGAAATATAAAATTATTTTATCAGCCTGCAAAATACAAAGTGGCACATGGGGAAGACTTACCTTAGAACTGCTTCAGTTTGAACTAGCAATGAGAAGATCAGAAACATTAATTACATCGTTCACGTTGGTCAAAAAAAATTATGAGGCTAAGGAGTCAGAACAGGTTTTTTTTTTTTTACTCTTAACTCCAATGTTCAGGAAACTTACAGTGACCTGGTGTTTCTTTGTCTGATTTATTATCTTCCTGCTGCTATTTTAGCCACTGTCCTCTTTTTGTCCTTAATAAGGACAGTCACAGTCATCTTTGCAAAAATCTTTGGCAACCTTATTAAGTCATCCTTCACCTTTCTTCTCAGCCTGGCTAAATTTATTCCTATGAAGGAACCATTTTTCCTGTTCCCTTTCACTTCAGTAAGAAATCAAATCTGTCCTCTTCTTCTTTTTGTTTTTTTCTTTATTGGGAAATTAGTGTTTTACATCCGACAGTAAATACAATAGTTTATACATGCATAATATTTCCCAGTTTTCTATATAATGATACCCCCACTAGGTCCTCTGTCATACTTCTTGGACCTTGAGAGCTTGTTTGGAGGTTCTAGCAAGGGAGCGCAGCTACTCATATACCCTCCATGAAGACCAGTCTGTTTCTATTCAGGGAAGGCCATCCTCGTCGACTTAATGCACAACTTCGGGAGGGACGCACATGGAGCCGTGAGGGAGGAAGGGAACACCTGCCTAGCCAGCCAGATCAGCAGAATCAACCCTGGCGATCAATGGGGTGACAGATGTGAAAACCAGATTGCCCTCACATCCTGTCATCCTTCTTGGACTTGTTTTCTCCCACCACCACTCACCCCAGAGTCTTCTCTTCTTCTAGCGTTTGCCCTTCTTCCGTAGCCAGTCAACAGCATCAGGTTGAGCCTGATGTAAAGTTTTGAGACCTCCTTTGAATCTGGAGAGGTGGCAGTCGTTGACTATGTGGGTCATAGTCTGTCTGTAGCCGCAGGGGCAGTTCGGGTCGTCTCTGGCTCCCCAGCGTTTACTTTGGTGCAATACGCCAATTCCAGCTCAGGTTCTACTTGTGTTTTCTCTTCTGATCTTGTTTTTCAACTTCTGCCTGAGAGTGAGATCATCCCATATTCATCCTTCTGTTTCTGACTTATTTCACTTAATATGAATTTTTCAAGGTCTATCCAAGATCAGCTGAAAACAGTGAAGTCACGGTTTTTTATAGCTGAGTAGTATTCCATTGTGTATATATAACACAAATTGCTCAGCCACTCATCTGTTGTTGGACACCTGGGCTGCTTCCAGGTTTTGGCTATTACAAATTGTGCTGCTAAGAATATATGTGTACACAGATCTTTTTGGAAGGGTGTGTTAGGTACCTTAGGACATATCCACAGGAGAGGAGTTGCAGGATCATAGGGGTAGGTCCATGTTTAGTCTTCTGAGAGTTCTCCAGACTGCTCTCCACAGAGGTTGGACCAATTTACATACCCACCAGAAGTGCAGGAGGGTTCCTTTGACCCCAAAACCTCTCCAGCATTTGATGCTGCTACCCTTTCTGATGTATGACATTCTTACGAGAGTGAAGTGGTATCTCATTTTTGTCTTTATTTGCATTTCTCTGACAATCAGAGACTTGGAGCATTTTTTCGTGTGTTTCTTGGCCTTTTGTATCTCTTCTGTGGTGAATATTCTGTCCATGTCCTCTCCCCATTTTTGGATGGAGTTATTTGTTTGCTTGTTGCTGAGTTTGGTAAGCTCTTTATATATTCTGGTTATTAGCCTCTTGTCTGATGTATGGCATGTAAAGATCTTCTCCCATTCTGTGAGGGGTCTCTTGGTTTGGGTAGTGGTTTCTTTTGCTGTGCAGAAGCTTTTTAATTTAATGTAGTCCCATAGGTTTATTCTTGCCTTAGTCTTCTTTGTAATTGGATTCGTTT
The DNA here is from genome assembly GCF_950295315.1 of Erinaceus europaeus. Classification (NCBI taxonomy): domain Eukaryota; kingdom Metazoa; phylum Chordata; class Mammalia; order Eulipotyphla; family Erinaceidae; genus Erinaceus; species Erinaceus europaeus. The sequence continues at coordinate 110,875,517 of NC_080166.1, forward strand.
CATTGAGTGTGTCTTTAAAATTTAAGTGGAAAAGACATCTGCCAATATTTTCCTAGAAGTATCTGATAGCTTCTGGCCTAACATCCAAGTCCTTGATCCACTTGGAATTTACTTTTGTATTTGGTGAAATATAGTGGTTCAGTCTCATTCTTCTGCATGTTTCAACCCATTTTTTCCAACACCATTTGTTGAAGAGACACTGCTTTCCCCATTTAATAGTCTGGGCACCTTTGTCAAAGATTAGATGCCCATAGGTGTGGGGGCTTACTTCTGGGCTCTCAATTCTATTCCACTGGTCAGTGTGTCTATTCATGTTCCAGTACCAAGCAGTTTTCATGACAATGGCCCTATAATACAATTTGAGATCTGGAAGTGTGATACCTCCAGTTCTATTCTTTCTTTTAGACCCCTCTACAGCCATGAGCAACCTTTACCAGAGTTTATAACTGTTTATCTTATGGGACTAAACTTTGATAACCATATTCAGACTTTATAGACCTAGCGTACACTTAACCTTGATGATAATTGCTTATTTTGCCTTTTACCTGTTTCACCCTAATAGACCATGTATTGATTAAACCAGTTCCCAGCTCCCGCTGTGAATTCTTCTATATGTAGCACAAGCAGCCCCCGCACCCATACCTCTTTTTAAGTTAATTTACAACACACGAGCCACACGTGTTTGCACTCACTGGTGATTTGGTGGGTTCCTGAAGTCGTTCTAGTCCTGTCTTGTTGTGGTTTCAGGTGGTCTCCTTTGGTATTCCTAGTTGACTTGGGAAAGGAGCGGAGAGAAACACAGCTGCTGCTCCTCCATAGCCCCACCTCCGAAAGTTTGTCCTCTTCTCTTCTTACTGCCTTGAATTCCTTTCAACTTTTAGAGACTTTTTTTTTTAACTTTGTAAAGTTTTGATTACTGAAAGAGCTGTATAGCCCTCACCTGCCTCTTGCCTGTTATTTCTTTCCACAACACCAGAGGCAGGCCTCCTGTAAGGTATGGCCTACATCCTGAGTAGTCCTAGTACGTGCTGCTGTGTGGTCCCACACTAGACCTGGTCCAGCAGATGCTATCCATAGGGACAAAATTAAAACCCAGGCACTAGTGTGAGTTTTCACTAAACAACTCTCATTCCATAAAGAAAAAAAATTACTTTCTGTTCTAAGACTACATATTTATTATTTCTTCTGTTTTTCCTCAAATAATTTTCTTTTGTTGGAGTAGTGAGACTCCTTTCCCTTATAATTAACCCTATTTTGCAAAGCCAAAATTCTGACAAGTATCAATCTCTTCATCTCTGCTATCATATCATTGTGTTCTTCTGTATGATCTTAGAGGCTTTGCTATGTTTGTGATCCTGGTTCAAACCCACCCTTTAAAGAATTGAAGGAAACTTTAGTATTATGGTTTCTTTCCCTTCCTCTATCTACTTCTATGTTTCATTCTTTCTACCTTTTTTTTTTTTAATGAAAAAAAGTACTGAACTTATTCAAACTAGTCACCTCTAAGCTGGTTATCCACCCTGCCTGGACCTTCCTGCAAGAAAACAAGAAATTTTTGTTTGTTCTTGCTTTTTGGTGGAACACCAAAATAATTGCAGAATTTCAAGCTCTGGGCCAATTTGTATTCAGAGGCAGAGAGACAAGAGAGAGAGAGGGACATCACAGCAAAGAAATTTCCTTCTATGCCATAGCGCACACACACACACACACACACACACACACACAAACAACTGCCATGTAGTTTTCCAAGTTTTGAAACTGGGTCATAAGCACAGCAAGGCACATGTTAAGCTGGTTTGAAGTTTTTAAACTATGTAATTTTCTGGCTATTAGCACCATTTTGTCTTCTCACCATTTCTGATACTGTTCACTGAGAAACCAATAAGAGTTATTAGTTATCACTGATAGCAAACAAATGAGATTTAAAAAAAATTAATAATAAAAGGTGTATTTGTTCCACTCAAGAAATAACTGCGGCATCCAAAAATTTAGGATTTTCTTTCTTTTTTTTTTTTTTCCCTCCAGGGTTATTGCTGGGCTCGGTGCCTGCGCCATGAATCCACTGCTCCTGGAGGCCATTTTTTTTCCACCTTTTGTTGCCCTTGTTGTTGTAGCCTTGTTGTGGTTATTATTATTGCCATTATTGATGTTGTTCGTTGTTGGATAGGACAGAGAGAAATGGAGAGAGGAGGGGAAGACCAAGAGGGGGAGAGAAAGATAGACACCTGCAGACCTGCTTCACCTGCAAGTGGGGAGCCGGGGTCTCGAACCGGGATCCTTACGCCGGTTCTTGCGCTTAGCGCCACATGCGCTTAACCCACTGCGCCACCACCCGACCCCCAGGATTTTATTTCTTCATACAACCCCTAAAAGTCTTCTTGGCCAAACTCCCACAAATTTCCTCAGACATTTCTCCAAAGGATCTAAATGATCTCCCATTACCATTTGGAGATAGTAAAATGGAGTGTAGAATTTTAGTGGCTCTGACTTCCTACTTTTTTGATTCACTCTGGACATTGGTCAGAATAACCTGCTGGGAGACTCCAGTATAAAGACCCTTCACAAACCCTTTGCCTTTCCCTTCATTTATATAACTGAGGCTGAACTTGTCAATGAAATTTTCCAAAGGCTATTAACTACTATACTCTTAGCCAAGGATTTACATTCTTTCTTCTTTCCCAATCAAAAGCAAGACCTTTTTTTTTTTTTTACCTTAACAAATAAATAGGAGTAAATGACATTTGGAAGTAAACTAAGCTCTTCTACCCTGGTTTTAAAAGCTACCCAATCTAGCAGAAATGTATCAGAGACAGTTAGATCTTCTCTCCCTTTTTTCTTCCTACTGCAGCTCTTGTGATGTGGACTAAAGGTATTTCTAAAATGGAAAATTTAAGTCTTTTTTCTTCTGCCTATGCTATGGCTATTCATTTCTTTTTTCCCCTTCTTTTCCTCCATTTTTTTGTTTTTATAACAAATGAAATGATGAATCACTAAATTTAGGTGTATTTTTTTTCCCAAATATCCGTTGTTTTTACTGGGTTCTTAGGTCTGTGTTCACATTTATTTAAAAAAAAATCATCATTTGTAGACTTTTATTTAGAAATGTAAGGCATCTACAGTGACCAGGACATTCCTTGACTTCATCTTGTTAGTCATCATTATTATTTCCCACTGTTTGCACAATCACCAAATACTTAAAGTAACTCTTCTACTTGTAATATTTACTTATTTTTACCTCAAACTTATGCAAATCTAGATTAATTGTACCCAGACTATGTACATCATTTTTTAATTAGCAGAGTTCACTGTGCTTAGAGAATATGGTGATTAAATAAGACAGCAAAATGACTAATCCTTCATAAAATTTATAAGTTTCTCACCCCAAAACATTTCAACTTAAGAAGCTTTCATTCACTTGAACAATTCAGTCTTGCAATAAAAGACAAGAAGGCAACTAATGTGAGCTAAAGCCTCATCTTTGCATTAACATCAGTCAATAGAAGAAAACAGCATAACCTACTTATAATTACATTCAAGGTGTTCATACTATTAATCTGAAAAATTAAACATGCAAAAATAAATTCTACTGATAAAATATTACTTTCTAGCATATTAGAAAAGGCAATAAAATCACTCTGGGTATAAAACACTGTGTGGTGAACCCTACTTACAAATAGTTACAGGGTAGTTTCCAGGGAAACCAAAACTCTGCAGATACACAAACTAAAATGCAGATGTGTGCATCTCTAAGAACTAAATCCAGTTTTCACTGCTAATGAAGCAAATTCATTTCCAGAGTTTTATGCTGAATACCATGCCTCTCTAAAATGGAATAAAGATCTGATGCTGTAAGCATGAACACTGATGTTCTTTCAAGATGAACATATATTCAGTCAAATTTGATTCTTAAACCCACATAATATATGTTCTCCATAGATTGTCAACTAGTAACCTACTCAGTAACCTTGTTCTTTGGTGTCTCACCAGGGACCCTGATGAATCATAGTCTTACAGGGTGTATTGTGTGCCAACTCTGGAACAAGTGCAAATGTACATTTCCTCTCCAAATGCCACACTACTGCCAGGAAACTAACAGATGCACCAACAAATGTTGCAAGTCTGCCTATTAAACATGGAGCTCATTGAATTTCTATTGCATTTCTCCAGCACAAGTGCATTTGGAGCAAAGAAAGAAATTAAAATGAAGTCAGGTGTCATTCAAGAAAATTACAGTCCCACAGAGGATAGTTTTGAGTTGCAGCTTTGAGTTGCCATGCTGTGCCTTTCACAGCTGCCTACAGTTCTTGTCATTAATAATCAGTAAATAAGATCTGCAGGTGGGCCTGGAAGGCACCCGAGCCAAGATGGTAGTTAGAGCTTCTGTCTCGAAGATGGGTGGCCAGGCTCATTTGCACAACCCAGCTTATGTTTCCACACAAAAGTGCAACCCTACTTAGCATAGCTTCGGGGAAGCTGCCACAATATAGGGGATGCTAATTACTGTAACCAACTGGCAACGATGCATCCAAAATTAAATGGTCTATGACTGAGCAGATGAACAATTTTTATGGCCCAAAGATCAGGGAACAGTGATAGTTTGTTAAATTAACTGACAGCCTCTTTGGTCTAAGTAGGTGAGTTGAAGTCATTTGAAAGCCATGTTTGCATGCAGTTACATACCAGAGTCTCTCCTGCGTAAGTACAGTTCCCCCTGCAGTTTTATGTGGGAGTATGGCTACATTGAGTACATAAAATTTAAAAAGTTCCCTGGTTTAGTTCATAAATGACCAGGAGAAGCTATACTGAATCCCTGTGGGATTGGTTTTCACACACAAAGGTTTGATCTTTTAAAATTCACCTTCAGCTAATTCAGATGTTATAGTTGCATAGAGAGGTGTTTAGTAATCTTACAGAACCCTGCATGAACAAAAGCTTTTAACTTTTAATTTTCAACATTGATCACACTTAGGAATTAAGCAGTTTCACTAGCATATCAGAAATTGCTGGTTTTCTATGTTCATTTACAATAGTTAATGCATGTCTACTAAAACACTTCCTGAAAAACAAAAAAATGAAGAGCATAGTCTCTATAATTTCCAAAGCTTTGCTTTTAGCAAATATTTCCATATCAGAACTTGAGCCAGAGTTACTCAGCTTCTGCACTGCATCCTTTTGAACTGCATCCTTATTTGTTTCTGAGGTAGGGCAGACATGGTGCAGAAGGACTGATCTGTCCATTGTACAATGTTTAAATCAACATCTCTGACCTCTATCCACTAGATGCCAGTAGCAACATTCACATGTGCCCCAAGTTCTAACAATGAAAATATCATGACATTGCCACTTGAACTCTGAAAAACAAAATCACGACTCTAGCTAAGAACAGTTACCAACAGTTCAGCAGAAATTTTTCCAAATCTATAATGTTATATTAGGTTGTGCTAAATGAAGAGCATAATATGGGTTCCTCCCTATAAAATAGCAATCATGAGGACTGTCCCGCTCTCTGAAAGGAAGGTTGGGTCATCCTACCCTACCACTCAAGGAAGACTAGTCTTGAAATGAGTGCAGCCTAGAATGTTCCCAGCTGTGACCATGAACTGCAAACTCAGACCAACAGGAATTCAATGGTTACACAGGCTTGCTTCTATGCTAATGGGTCAAGTAGATGGGGGTAACAGTTAATTTTATTCATAGATTCTCTTCAAGACTGGGAGCTACTCTCTGCCCTAATCCAACTTTCTAGCCTGATTCTCAACTCTGACACCACCTTCCCAAACAATATTTTTGTCCAACTCCATGTTAGCTATCAAAATCAAGCAAAAAATTACAAAAGTCATAGGCCTCTAGGTACATAGTAGACTTTTTCACTTCTTTCACCCTAAGATCCCTATTCTAATCTGCTCTATTCTTACTTTGTGGTTCCAGTTCATTAATCACTTTATCCTGCTTTATATTTTAGCACCTTTCAGCCATCAAGTTGCACATGCTATCATGATTCCATCCTAACTTCCCTGCACAGATGACCTCACCAATGTGTCCTGGAATGTTACCTCTCCAAGCCTAACCCCACTAGAGAAAGATAGAAACAGTCTGAGGTTATGGATCCACCTGCCAATATCCATGTCCAGCAGAGAAGCAATTACAGAAGCCAGAATTCCACCTTTTGCATTCCAAAAAGAACTTTGGTCCATTCTCCCTGCAGAGGAGAAGTAATGGAGGGAAGATGACCAGAGGGGCCTGAACTTCAACTTCATCAGGAGCTGGAGAGAGAAGGGGAAAAAAGGAGGGACATTCAAAAGTACTCATAGGTTGCTGGCATTTACGTGAGGTAGATTCCAGCAAGGAAGGTAAATGACCGGTTCTCTCTCGCTCATTCAAGAGACGACTCGAAATAGAGACAAGTGACACCAGGGAAAATTGGGACACTCTCAACTCTTGATTTATTCAGGGGTGGGCTTGGATATATAAAGAGAAAGTTAAAAATTACAGGTTTCTTAAAGGTCAGCTTGCCCCTATGGTAGGGGGCTGGTATGACAAGAATTGATGCAGATACATAAAGGTCAAGATAATTAGTCTCCTGATGCAGGCATTTAATTACCCAGAGGCATCTGAGAGGAGAATAGGGGTTAAACCAGTTAAGGCAAGATAGAAGATAAGCAAATTAAGGACATCAAAGGGCACTGTTAGGAGTGTGTGATAAGGTGTGTTTTCCTTTGTGATCAGAAGGTGAGGTGAACTTTGAGTAAATGAACCTTAAAGCAGGCAGCCATGTGGCCTGCAGTTAGCAAGGAGAAACTGTGAGATCTCTGTGGGCTTGAGAGGCTAACAAGGCAAGCTTAGTCTGGGAGACTTTTTCCCTCTTGGCTCATCTCTATGACGAGAGAGATTAACAAGCAGGATGTCTTTCCAGACCTCCATCCAAGGATGGGAGAGCTCCCCTAAGCTCTACCAAGCTTTCACATAGTCCCACAATAGGTGTAGGTGTGACATGGAAAGGAAGAGAAGGCAGGAGTATGGGGGAAAATGGGCAAATATATAAAAATATAGACATATATAAAAATCACAACTAACCCATATCTGTGACGTTGGGAGAACTATTGTAACTTCCAAAAGAGAGAATGAGTATACAGAACTCTGGTGGTGGGAATGATGTGGAATTATACCCCCGTTATCTTGCAATTTTGTAAATCAATATTAAGTCACTAGTAAAATTAAGAAATAAAGAGTGGAATGTGAGTAAAGGTTAGGTTAAGAAATAACCTGTGTTGGCTCAGAGTGGTCTCTGCTCATCAGAAAGTTGTCATCTGCTTGCTCGTCGACTGTGGCTCTGAATTGGGCAGCAGAAGTGGCGCTGTGATCCAAGAAGCGGCCTAAGACTTTGGCTTAAGGTAGGAGAAGATGGCCGGAAACAAGCAGACTGCGTGTAAGTCGACCAGTGGAAAAGTGCCCTGCAAACAGCTGGCAACTAATGCCGCCAGGAAAAGCGCCCCCTTTATCGGCGGAGTGAAGAAGCCTCATTGCTACAGGCCTGGGACCATGGCGCTGCAAAAAATCCGTCGCTATCAGAAGTCTATGAAGCTGCTGACCTGGAAGCTGCCTTTCCAGAGGCTGGTGAGGGAGATCGCCCAGGATTTCAAGACCGACATGAGGTTTCAGAGCGCTGCCATCGGCGCGCTGCAGGAGGCTAGTGAAGCGTACCTGGTGGATTTATTTGAAGAAACTGTCTGCCATCCACGCCAAGAGTCACCATCATGCCCAAAGACATCCAGTTGGCTCGACGGATGGGATGGGGGGAGAGCATAAGCGAAGGCAGTTTTTATGGTGTTTTGTAGTAAATTCTGTAAAATACTTTGGTTTAATTTGTGACTCTTTTTGTAAGAAATTGTTTATAACATTTTGCATTTGTACTTAAGTCATCCCATCTTTCACTCAGGATGAATGCCAAAAGTGACTGTTGACAGACCTGTGTTGTGAACGTAGTTGCTCTGAAGTGACAAGTTGTAATATGCAGATGGGATGGGATGGGTGATACTTCTTGCTTCTCATGATGCATATTTCTGTATGTTAATGACTTGTTGGGTAGCTATTAAGGTACTAGAGTTGATAAATGTGTACAGAGTCCTTTTGCAATAAAACTGGTTATGATTTGATCCAAGTGTTTAACAATTGGGGCTGTTAAGTCTGACTATACATCACTGTGATAGAATGTGGGCTTTTTCAAGGGTGAAGATACAAGTCTTAACCACAGTGTAACTTACAGTTTCCTAAAAAAGAAAAAGAGAGAGAGAGAGAAAGAGAAGTAGACCTAGCAGCTATAGAATAAATACACGATGTGCATTTATAAAAGCTATTTTATATATTGTAGTGTCAACATTTTTAAATTAAATGTTTTACATTCACATGTGGTGAGGAGTCAGTCTTGTCATTCAGGTGTGTGTAATTTAGAGTCCAGTTGGTTTTCTCCTGACCAGACTGCACATGTTCTCATAGTAGTAACATGGTTTGTGCATTATATCCCTTGCATAAGTCCTCACTCTACCACTTGTTAACTAATCCTCTAGTTGATAATGCAAACACTAATGGGGGGGCTTTATTTATAACTGCTCTAGAATATACGAGTTACTCACACCAACATCATTTGTTAACTAATATTCTGAACTAGTTAGTGCAGCTTTTCTTTGTGTTGTGGTTAGTCTCATAACTAGGCTGAGTTTTTCTCTAGCGAGAGGAAACCGTCCTTTCTCCTTGTGGTGTTTGTATTATAACCCTTACCTAACACTCCCTATAGGGCGCACAGCTCCAGCCTATTGAACCTTTGCCAGCTGAGGTGGTGTTGGGTTGGGCAACATCTGGTATACACTCCTGGGAAAATCACTATAGATAGTCTTCCTAGTGGTTTTAAAATTTATCCTTTTGAAGATTTTAGGTCAATTATGTATGTTGACTAAATTTACAAATAAACTTGTTTATCCAAAAAAAAAAAAAGAAAGAAAGAAAAGAAAAGAAAAGAAAAGAAAAGAAAAGAAATAACCTGTGTTAACCAGAGTCTGCGATTATAATTTAACAGGGGATATAAGCATGTGAATAGGACATTTCAATAGGATCTGATAAGGGCTAAAGTAGAAGAATGCACAGCATAACCCTGGAAATATAGAGGAATGACAAGTGAAGTGCTGAGAATTCTATTAATAGTATTTCCCTGAGTATCTGAACTGGCACTTGAGGAATGAGTTACAGTAGGTCAGGTAAAGAAAGATGAAAAGAGCATTCCAGGCAGAGAGCAAAGACAAAGAGGTGTACTGTAGTAGCATATATCTGAAGTACTAGAGCCAATTCTAAGCAGTTAGATAATAAGGTGTTTTTTTTTTTTTAAGTCATGTTGGAGGAGGAGGAGGAGGAGGAGGAGGAGGAGGAGGAGGAGGAAAGAATGCTGAGAGAGGAGCCAAGTGGTGACGCACCTAGTTGTGCAGACCACACAGTATCATGTGCAAGGAAATGGGTTCAAGCCCCTTTCCCTCCTCACCAATACCCACCAGCAGGGGGCAAGTTTCAGGACCTGTGAATCAGAGCTGCAAGTGTTCATTTCTATTTCCCCCAGCCCCTCTCAAAATCTGTCTTATGAAAGAAAGAATGGAAGGAAAGAAGGGAGGGAGGGAGGGAGGAAGGAAGGAAGGAAGGAAGGAAGGAAGGAAAGAAGGAAGGAAAGAAGAAAGGGAGGGTGCAAAGAAAGAAGGAAGGGAGGGAGGGAGGGTGGAAGGAAGGAATAGAGATAGGAACGAAGTATATTTTGAGGCTTTTTTGTTATAGGAAGTTTCTTCATTATCATTAATTCAGATACTAGTTAACTGTCATATATATATACATACATATATATATATATATATACATATGTGTGTGTGTGTGTGTGTATCTTCGACTTTTACATGTTGATTGTTTACTAATTAATGGGAAGTATGACCTTTTCTGTACATTAGAATGTAACACCACGCATATTCTACCATCCTCTAGAATCTTCTCTCACATATTGAATTTCTCCAGAAAGCAGTTATCAGTCTTCTGTGACAGTTGAAAACATGAAAGAATTGAAGATAGATAGCTGTAAGAAACTTAAAATTTAGTCAGGAAGATAAAACTCAGCAAAAGATTATGGATGATAAAAAGTAGGAGAAGTTTCAAAGATAAGGTAAAGGTTTTTTAAATAGAAGAAGCAGAGGGCTGAGGAGACAGCATAATGGTTATGCAAAAGACTTTCATGCCTGAGGCTCCCAAGTCCCAGGATCAATCCCCAGCACCACCATAAGCCAGAGCTGAGCAGTGCTCTGGTCTTTCTCTCTGTATCTTTATCTCATTAAAATAAAATAAAATAAAATAAAATAAAATAAAATAAAATAAAATAAAATAAAATAAAATAAAATAAAATAAAATATTGAAGAAGAAGGAGAAATACCAGTAGATTTTCATGATCAGGAAAGAACTAGAGAAGAATCTTTTTTAAATTTATTTTTTATTTAAAAAAGGATAAATTAACAAAACCATAGGGTAGCAGGGGTACAACTCCACACAATTCCCACCACCCAATCTCCATATCCCATCCCCTCCCCTGATAGCTTTCCCATTCTCTATCACTCTGGGAGCATGGACCCAGGGTCATGGGTTGCAGAAGGTAGAAGGTCTGGCTTCTGTAATTGCTTCCCCGCTAAACATGGACGTTGACTGGTCGGTCCATACTCCCAGTCTGCCTCTCTCTTTCCCTAGTAGGGTGGGTCTCTGGGGAAGCAGAGCTCAAGGACACATTGGTGGAGTCTTCAGTCCAGGGAAGCCTGGCCATCGTCCTGATGGCATCTGGAACCTGGTGGCTGAAAAGAGAGTTAACATACAAAGCCAAACAAATTGTTGAGCAATCATGGACCCAAAGCTTGGAACAGTGGAGAGGAAGTGTTGGGGGGGGGGGTGGTGGTAATCACTGCAAACTCTAGTGTACTTCTGCTTTCCGGTATATATTTTGCAGTAGTTTATGGATACATGTGAACATATGCTCTCTCTCACAGAATCTGGTGAATATCTAGGTTTTGGGACTTTCTTAGAAAGTGATCTACCTGAGACGGAATTAGAGAATGCTATGAAAGGAAAGATCTCATCCGAGTAATGAAGCTGAAGGGTTGTCATTCCACACCTGAAGTCTCTGGACACAGTCTGAAGTGAAGCATGTTGAGGAGGCAATCCTTGCGTTGATTAGGTTGCGATCAGCTGATGCAATATTATTTGATATGGATTGGGAGAGGCATGCAGGAAAGTGGGCCCTATCCTAAGGTTCCAGGACTGGGAGAAATATAGGCTCTATAGTGGAGATGTGAGGTTCCTGCTGTCTTAGGGTTCAAAAAGACAATCGATAGTTAATGTTATCATCACATTATTTGGTAATTAGGTTAACTTTGAAAAGTCCTTTTGTTAGGGTTTGCTGTATAGTACCTAGTATCTTGTAAATAGCTGTTCCTGGTTGCCTCTGATCTACTTGACCTAGGCTTTTGAGAGAGTCTGCATATCAAATACATAGCCTATATATTAAGAAGACTCTGTGTTTTAAAAACTTCGAGACATACAATTAATTTTTCCCCTCTCATATTAATTTACTAGTGATTTATATGACTACACTTTACTAGGAGTGTACATAAAAACAATTCCCACCACCAAAAGACTGTGTCCCATCCCACCCACCCCCACCCCCCACTGGCCCAGGAAGCCACGTCTACCCCTCACCACAGGGTTTTTACTTTGGTGCCCTACTTTCAATTTAGTCAGATCCTGCTTTTAGTTTCACTTTCAGATCTTCTTTCTCAACTTCTGTTGATGAGTGGGATCATTTCATACTCATCTTTATCTTTCTGACTTAGCTCACTTAACATAATTCCTTCTAGCTCTGTCCAAGATGGGTCAGAGAGGTGGGTTCATTGTTCTTGATAGCTGTATAGTATTCCATTGTGTATCTATACCACAGCTTTCTCAGCCACTCATCTGTTGTTGGGCACCTGGGTTGCTTCCAGGTTTTAGCTGTTATGAATTGTGCTGCTATGAACATAGTAGTACACACTTCTTTTTGGCTGGGTGTTATGGAGTCCTTGGGGTATAACCCCAGGAGAGGAATTACTGGATCATATGGAAGGTCCATGTCTAGCCTTCTGTGAATTGAGGGGGTTACTTACTTGCCCTATTTTTATAGTTCATGATAAACACTACTTATTTTTTAGCATTGTGCTAGCATATTGGTTAGCATAAATAATTATAAGAACATTCAAATTTTAATAGAAACTCATTAAAGTCATGCATTAATATGGATCATGCTTCTGCAACCAAATGCCAAACCTCTAGGAAATGACTTTTGCCCTTCTCCTTCTGACTTCAATAAAATGACATCCACTTTTCTCAGCCCCATAGACTAGTCAGTAATAATGCCTCCCAAACACAGATGCCTCTGTCCCACACCCCTTAGGGACTCTGTTGCCCAGAGCCAGTAAACTTAGGTGCATTCCAGCCTAGAGCAGGTAATAATCCTGTCCAGCTAGTTAGCATCCTGAAAATTAACTCCTTCCCTTCCACGGGGCAGATGTGGGAATCTCCTCCTGTTTTTTTATGCTTTCTTTAAAATCACAGAATTTCCCTTGTAAACGGCATGAGATTGTTTATAATCTGTCTTTTTCTGAATCTAAAGCTCCTACACAAAAGACAATATTGTATAAGTTACTAGACATATACAAAAAATGGCATGTCAGCAAATTATTCTCATGTTTGGATGTATTTATGAATAACATGGAGACCCACAAGCTAGAAAACATAGATCTGACAATGGGCTTCTATCAAGAGCACTTCAAGGCTGAATGGTGGTGTGCCTGGTTGAACACACATGTTACAATGCACAAGGACTCGGGTTCAAGCCCCCAGTCCCTACCTTCAGGGGGCAAGCTTTGCGAGTGGAGAAGCAGGGCTGCCAGTGTCTCCCTGTCTCTCTCCCTGCCCATTCCTCTCAGTTTCCAGCTGTTTCTATCCAATAAATAAAGATAATTTTAAAAGAATAAATCAAGAACTATTTTTATAAAGAATATGAAGGGGGTAGGTGGAGGCACATCCAGAAGAGTGCACATTATTATCATGCACGTATTATCAAGACCCAGGTTTGACCCCCAGACTCTACCTGCAGGGGAAGAAGCTTCAATAGCCGTGGAGCAGTACTGTACATGACCCTCTTTCTTCTCCTTACTCTATCTCTTTATCCTCTCAGTGTCTCTCCTATCAAATAAAGAAAAGCAAAATATTAAAAAATAAAGAAAAATTTTAAAAATATAAAAATTTGGGGGGTCAGGTTTTGGCACAGCGGGTTAAGCGCAGAGCACAAGGACCGGCATAAGGATCCCCATTCAAGCCCAAGGCTCCCCACCTGCAGAGGGGTCACTTCACAGGCGGTGAAGCAGGTCTGCAGGTGTCTTTCTCTCCCCCTCTCTGACTTCCCCTCCTCTCTCGATTTCTCTCTGTCCTATCCAACAACGAACGACATCAACAACAGCAATAATGACCACAGCGAGGCTACAACAAAGGGGGCAACAAAAAGGGAGGGAATGGTCTCCAGAAGCAGTGGATTCATGGTGCAGGCACTGAGCCCCAGCAATAACCCTGGAGGCAAAAAATATATATACATATATATATATACATATATATGTATATATATATATATATATATTGAAAATTGGACAAAAGCTGTAAATGAACACTTGACCAAAAAAAGATATATGATTAAAATAAGCATATAAAATGATCCTTTAGAGGAATCAGTTGGTGGTGTACCCAGTAGAGTGCACATGTTACAGTGTACAAGTGCCCAGGTTCAAGTCCCCAGTCCTCACCTGTAGGGGGAAATCTTCATGAGTTGTGAATCAGTGCTGCAGGTGTCTCTCTCTCCCTCTATCTCTCTATTCTCTTTCAATTTGTCTCCTTTTCTATCCAATAAATAAATAAAATAAGAATATTTTAAAAGGTCCTTTAGGAGAATTCAGATTAATGCCTTAAGATTCTCCTGCCCTGTTAGACTGATTGAATTTATAAAAGCCTAAACCAAACCAACTATTGGGAAAGACTGGATGTAACTGCAAGTCCCAAATACTGTTGGTGGGAATTTAAAATGATAAACTGCCTTGGACAACATTCTGGTAGTTTCTTTAACATGAAAACACTAACAAGCTAGATCTGTCAATTGCTAGAGGATTGCTTTGTCACTCAAAGACTTAACAAACTCAAAGACTGAGCTTCAATTTTAGGTATTTTTCCTTACTGGGCAAATGAAATATAATAAGACAACTAGCAAAAAGAGGCTTCCCTTCTGGTGTCTGTCTCAGATGTGGCCTGTATGCTTACTGCCCTACTGCTTAGCTGTGCAGATTCCATGATACTGTCCTTGTACAGAGGATGCCTGTTGCTAACAGTATTGTGCCAGCAGGGGCTGTCAGTTTTGCAGCTGTTTCTCAGCTGTTTACAACAGAGCTACTTTGCTTCAGGATGAATCTATGCTTTGGCTAGTCACCTGGCTTAATTTCTTCTGCTTATTCTCTATAAATCTGATGATGACTGTTTAAGTTGTTATGCTATGCTATTGAGAATACAGTAAACTTTGATAGTCTCCTTAAGAGATGAATTATAGTTTAGTGGCTGCCCAGGGTAGTGCTAGACATTCCCCTTTGGCCTAAAATGGCTGTAAGATTAGCTCATGCAGTTCCAGAGGTATATCTGCCCCCTAACTCTGCATTCTGGAACTTTCTAAAGCTTTCTAGTCACTGTGGGGTTAACTCCTATTTCACTCCTATTTTTGCTGTTTAAAGGATTTTTATTATTCTTGAAACGACGAGTCTGATGAAAACGAGTGGCATAATTCTATCCATCCTTACCCTCATCTACCAAGACCTTCCTCTCTTTAGCAAATCCAGCCAATGTTCTATGCCCAGACCAAATCATTTTTGCTCTAGGAAATATTTCAAAATTCCAGCCTATAGAGATTCAACTCTCTTATTCCTGGATGCATACAGCATATACAACACTCAGCCTTCTAATTCTACAACACAGCCCACTTTATACACAATTAATAGTAATTTTTTTGAAATAAAGCTCTGATCACACACTTTTTTAAAGAATTTTTTATCTTTATTTATTTAATGGATAGAGACCACCAGAAATCAAGATGCAAGGGGGTAGTAGAGAGTGAGAGAGACAGAGAGACACTTGCAGCACTGCTTCACCACTTACAAAGCTTTCCTCCTGCAGGTAGGGACTGGGGGCTCAATCCCGGGTCCTTGTGCACTGTAATCTGTGCACTCAACCAGGTGCACCACGGATCAGCCTCTGATTACAGACATTTCTACTGAGAAATTTCTATTTGGTTCCAGAAACTAACAAAGCAAAGTCCAAAGTCTATTAGATAGAGTGCTTTTCAGATCACTTCAGTGGGAAGTTCCCAAAACTTTGAGCTTTGCTTTAACTTTCATTAGACTCTGGTCATAGATCTTATCATTCCTTGCAATTGGATCTGAATGGGGTTAATTTCTAAGAGGTTGGGTTCTCCAATGTGAACACCCAAACTTGTTCGTTATGGATCGAAAAATCTAGAAAAGAATTAGAAGGCACATTCTGGTTAGTGTTGATTGCCCGGATATGCTTCTACCATGCTAAACAGTATCACGATCAGAATATGGAATGGAAAAATCAAATTTTGCTATTCTGATCATGATAATGTTTGACATGGTAGAAGCATCTCTGAGCAATGATAGCAGTAATGTATAACAGATAAATAATCAGTACTCAAATAATATAATGCAATACAGTTAATAGCAGTATTAACCTTGGCATAATTAAACATGTCCATGAGATTTCCAGAGGCATCTCAAGGTCTTCTGAGTCACAGGATCATAGTTAAGGATTTCAGTTATCATTGTATCTCCTGTTTCTCTTGTTTGTGTAACCCCATTCTGTTTTGATAGAAGACTTACTTTAGTACCTGTTTCCATCATCCCAAATAAACCCAAAGAGAAATGTTACTTTTATGACGAGAAGACAAAAAAAGTTTAAATAAGCTTCAGTGTTAGTACTGCAAAGCCCTTATAAAAGCAGTACAGCAAGAGTGGCCCCACCTAGCTCCTCCCCAGGGACCTCCATACAGGCTGGGTATTTTTCATATTACTCCTACTTTTACTACATGCTGTTGTTTTAGGTTTGGTTTGTTACTTGGTACAGTTTGATAGATTACTGTTTGGGTGTGTCTGGGAATATTAGATTATATATATATTAATATACATATATTCTCATAATATTGGCTTCTCTGCTTGATGCCATTTTTGCTTAGAAGAGATTTCATAGGAAGGCATTACTTTTAGATAGCAGAAAATCCTTACCAATGCTAGTATCTGGGATTTCTGATTTAATTCTCTGTTGGTTCCATAGTTACATGAAGGCAGGTGTTTGTGGCAGGGGTATGTATATCTGCATACAGCATGATTACATTCTGAATAAAGATAGCATATGTTTCCTTTCCTGCTTTTCTTTTATTTTCTAGAACATGGTCTCTATTTTTCTCTGAAAAGCATAGGATATTCCAAGGTAAAACACATTCACCAGATATAAAAATGTGACTTTAAGTGGCAATGTAAATTTTTCCTGTTTGGCTCATTCTTTGATTTCTAAAGATTTGTTCTTTTGTACTTTCAAAAATTTGTTTTAAAACAATGCTGCTGTATCCCTGCAGGTCCATCCAAGTTATGATTAAAATGGTAAAACACTGAATAAGCTATTCAAATGTCAGTGAATTTAGAATTTCTTTTTAAATGTATCCTGTTATCATTCAATAAGACAATTTTCTGGTGACTATCATTATTTATCTATTGTGTTGATTTCTCAAATCTGTATAGACACTTTAAAACCAAACTGTTTTATTAATTTGTTTATTTTTTCTTTCTTTTCTTTTTTGCCTCGAGGGTTATTGCTGGGGCTCAGCGCCTGCACCATGAATCCACTGTTCCTGGAGGCCATTTTTCCCCCTTTTGTTGCCCTTGTTGTTGTAGCCTTGTTGTGGTTATTATTGTTGTTGTTGATGTCGTTCGTTGTTGGATAGGACAGAAAGAAATGGAGAGAGGAGGGGAAGACAGAGAGGCAGAAAGACACCTTAGACCTGCTTCACTGCCTGTGAAGCAACTTCCCTGCAGGTGGGGAGCCGGGGGCTTGAACCCGGATCCTTACACTGGTCCTTGCGCTTTGCACCACATGCGCTTAACGGGCTGCTACCACCTGACCGTTATTTATTTATTTTGCCTCCAGAGTTATCACTGGGACTCGGTGCCTGCACCACGAATCTACTGTTCCTGGAGGCTACTTTTTCACTTTTGTTGCCTTTGTTGTTTTATGTTGTTGTGATTGTTATTGTTGTTATTATTGTTATTGTTGTTGGCTAGGACAGAGGGAAACTGAGAGAGGAAGGAAAGACAGAGGGGGGAGAGAAAGATAGACACCTGCAGACCTGATTCATTGCTTGTGAAGAGACTCCCCCCTCCCCCCCACATGGAGAGCCGGGGGCTGGAACCGGGATCTTTAAGCTGGTCCTTGTGCTTTGCGCCATGTGCTGTGCTTAACCGGCTGAGCTACCTCCCAGCCCCCCTGTTACATTAATTTTTAAGTGCAGATTTTAAATCAAGAGACTCTTATGGGAGGGGAGGGGGGAGGGGAGGGGAGGGGAGGGGGGAGGGGAGGGGAGGGGAGGGGAGGGGAGGGGAGGGGAGGGGAGGGGAGGGGAGGGGAGGGGAGGGGAGGGGAGGGGAGGGGAGGGGAGGGGAGGGGAGGGGAGGGGAGGGGAGAGGAGAGGAGAGGAGAGGAGAGGAGAGGAGAGGAGAGGAGAGGAGAGGAGAGGAGAGGAGAGGAGAGGAGAGGAGAGGAGAGGAGAGGAGAATTTAAAAAGTACCCTCATGAGACTTGGCATATAAACTCATGGGATTCCAGTTATTAGAAACTGCTACCCCCCACCCCCAACCCCCTTCTTATGTTTGGTCTTATGATTTCAAGTCAGGTTTAAAACCTCAAAACCACTCATCCAGACAAACAGGTAATCAGAAAGATTATTCCTTCCCCATCTCCCAAACCCCAATAATTATCAAGTCAATTTTATGACATGACTCCAAACACTGGATTGTGGTGACAAATGCTAGATCCAGTTTCTTCATAATCCTTTTTTGGTGTGGTATACTTGGCAGAACTCAGGTGTGGAAGCCAGCATGAATCCTCCAAACCAAACTGCTTATCGCTGCACGTGGTGTGTGATCACTTGTACATCAATAGGTTTTGGCCTTAGTCTACCACCACTTAATTCCTCCAGCATGAATCCTCCAAACCAAACTGCTTATCGCTGCACGTGGTGTGTGACCACTTGTACATCAATAGGTTTTGGCCTTAGTCTACCACCACTTAATTCCTCACTTAATTTCAGTCTGGCAACTACAGTTCTTTTCAAATCTCTTTGCAAGCGATGTCCAAAGTCCCTGAACATGGTTGAACCTCCGGAGAGGACATGAGTGTACATAGTTCTCTTGTGATAAGTGTATTTGCCTTATTATGAGAAGGATTTTTTTTTTTACTTTTTTAAAAAAATATTTATTTATGTATTTATTTATTCCCTTTTGTTGCCCTTGTTGTTTTATTGTTGTAGTTGTTGTTGATCTCGTTGTTGTTGGATAGGACAGAGAGAAATGGAGAGAGGAGGGGAAGACAAAGAAGGGGAGAGAAAGACAGACACTTGCAGTCCTGTTTCACCGCTTGTGAAGCGATTCCCCTGCAGGTGGGGAGCTGGGGGCTCGAGGATTTTGTTTTATACCTTAATAGCCACTAATTGATATCCTGACCCATGTGATCCATGAGTGGAAAACAAAAGAAATCATTCAGCTGCCGAGTTCTTCATGACTAAGTGCAGGATGCAAAAAATTACTCTCATGCAAAAAGTACTCTCAGGTAGTACGCAATCTTTTATAGAGCTTCAGTCAACAGGATGAAAACAGAATCCTGCCTTTGACATCCACATTGGAAGATCTGTTCATACCTAGTATAAGAGCAGGAAGAGGAGGAATGTGCATCTAAAAGACAATGGCAGCCAGGATCTCAGAGCTGGGGTCTCTACTCTGCTACTTTGGTAAATCCCATAATCTCTCCATTTGTAGATCCTGTTATGATACTCCCGGAGGTGATATTTCCATTTGTTCTCTAGCATTCAACAAACATTTGTGAAGTACCACTTAGCCTTAGGTGAAACTAAAATATTCTTTTAAGAATTACCTAATTTAAAACAGTCACCCAATTTGCAACATTTTAAAATATTTAAAATTATAACTTGAAGTGTCACAATGCCAGGGGCTAGCCAACAATAAGAGTATTCAAAAGAGAAATTACTGTAGAAATAAGCATTTTCTGATAGTCTAGAAGAGTTGGGCTCAGTATTTCCATTTATAAAGTGGTTCATTAATAGTGCAGTGGTTGGCACATCACTGTAGTTAATAAAATATTTGTTGAGTTAGTAAATGAAGGCAGAGATCATGCTTGTCTCATTCACAGCTTTGTACATTTAGACCAGTGCCTGGAACATAAAAGTACTTAAATATTGCTATGGAAGAACAAATCCCACCTATTTATTCTGCAATCAGTTTTATTGTGATTACATACAAATTTAATGCTCAGATTCAGTATTGAAACTTCAGTTCCTACTCAAAAAGCTGGCGGTTGATTGCAAGCCTGTGTTATATAACTTTCACACTGGACTCTTAGGACCAGAAGACAGAACTTTGTCTGAGTTAGATTTTCCTTAGTTTTTAATAAAGGTATGTTAAATGAGTAAATGCTCATTTCCTGTAGTTATGTAATGAACGTGAAAAACTATCAATTTGAAATGGCGAAAAATGGGGTTATAGAATGGCTCAGTGGGTAAAATGCATCTCGCGTCATCTATGGTACCCAGGATTTGGTCTTCAGCACCACATGGGAACATAATGAACAGCATCAAGGAATTTCAGGGGTGGTGGAATATTACCAAGGTGTCTCAGTCTCTTCTTAAAAAGAAAGTTGTGGGGGCCCAGGCTGTGACACATCTGGTTAAGCACTCATTACAGTCCACAAGGAATCAGGTTCAAGCCCCTGGTCCCCACCTGCAGGGGGAAACTTCAGAAGTAGTGAAGCAGGTCTGCAGGTATCTCTCTATCTCCAGCTCTATCTCCCTCTACCTTCTCATTCACTCTCTGTCTCTATCCAATAATAAATTTAAAAATACTTAAAAAAAAAAAAAAGAAAGAAAGAAAGTTGTGGTGTCACGGTGTCTGGTATCTATCTGCCTTTCTGTCTGTGTCTATCAGTCACTGGATCGACCTTCTCGTGGTGCATCCCGTGAGTACCCATGCATTGGGGAAACTGACGATCCTTCCTAGCCGACTGAATCCACATAGATCCCAGTCACTTTCAAAGCCAGCAACAAGCAGCTCCTGACAGCTTTCAACCTGACGCTGTTGACTGGCTATGGAAGAAGGGCAAACGCTAGAAGAAGAAGTCTCTGTCTCTCTTTCTGAATGAAAAAAGTCAGCTTAGAGCAAGGAAATCACTCATGTGCAAGGTCCCAGGGATACCAAAATAAAAATGAAAAAGGATTCCCCAAGCAAAGCAATCCACATACTTGGCCCCACTATAGTGAAGTATTTCAACCTTCTTAGGAAGTTATACACTTTACCTATTAAATACTTTTAAATTTTTTTTCCCTTTTTGTTGCCCTTGTTGTTTATCGTCATTGTTATTGTTATTATTGTTGTTATTGCTGTCGTTGTTGGATAGGACAGAGAGAAATCGAGAGAAGAGAGGAAGACAGAGAGGGGGAGAGAAAGACAGACACCTGCAGACCTGCTTCACTGCCTGTGAAGGGAACCACCTGCAGGTGGGGATCCAGAGGCTCAAACCAGGATCCTGATGCCAGTCCATGAACTTTCCACCATGTAAATACTTTCTTACTGCAGTTGTTTTAAGTCTGGAGAAATATTCTGAGTGTTAAAAGAAAAACTTTCAACGGGCTAGCTGGTTGAAAGCACATGTTACAGTGCAAAAAGACCCAGGTTCAAGCCCCTGGTCCCCACCTGCAGGAGAAAAGCTTCATATGTGGTGAAGCAGCAATGCAGGTATCTCTCTGTTTCTCTGCCTCTCTATCACCACCTTCCCTCTCTATTTCTGGATGTCTCTATCCAAAATAAATAAATAAAGATTATAATAATTTTAAAAGCTTGCATGGCAAGAAAAAAATTTTTTAAAAAGAAACCTTTCATAATAAAGATAACTAATTGTTAAGTTTTCATACAGACAATAAAGTTATTTTCCATCTTAAAAAAAAACTGTGAAAAAAGAGACACATGTTCTTCTGCTTTAGTAACAAGCATTTTTTTTTATGCCACCATCTTGAGATATTTTAGTTGAGAATTCCCAGCTTATGAGAAGATGGTACCATGCACATGCAACTGGGCCAACACCTCTGATTAATTTTTAATCCATCTTTTATGAGTTTTCTCAGTGTTAACTACAATCCAAGTGGTGTGAGGGGGGAATGTATAAATTTTATAACAACAACAAAAAAGATTGTCTTTCAGGAATGAAAAATAAATTTAATCTGAAATCAATATTTATGAAGTTGTGATTAATTGACTGATGACCAAATGATTACAAAACGTCTGTCTGAAACATCTACTCAAATTTATTAGCTTTGACCAAAAAAATTAAAAAACAATCTGAACTGGGTCAATGAAAGAATAATGCATTCCTAATCAATTTTTAATAGCACTTAAGATTTTATATTTTTTTAAACTTGCTTTTAAATAATTTATCATAAAAATGAATCTGATTTAAACACGGGGTAAAAGGTGTTTCATAGCTATTTGATGGTTTTCTTAGCAAAGAAATTCAATTATGACTGACTTTTTATTACTGAACTACTTTATTAATAATAATACATCTAGCACTTACATAAAGGCACTAGGCCAACAATCTCAGACTGTCCAAGTCAGATCTAGGATTTCACTCACATTTGCCGATTATCTGGTGATTTACCTTACCTAGGCCTCCATTTTCCCCATTTGTGAAAAGAAAGATTTACATAAAATTTCTTAGTAGTCTTTATATCAGTAGTTCCAAAGGCTTATGATTCTAAGGGTTTTAGGAGACTTTAGCCTGACAGAACTCTAGCTCACAGAGCTACCCCAAATGCTGCTGCTGCCACTTTTTCTCCTCCTCCTCTTTCTCCTCTTCCCTCCTCCACCTCCTGTTGTTGTTATTATCATTTTTATTATTCAGTTGAGTGAAAGGGTTTCCTTTTTTTAATGTTTTATTTAGGGGCTGGGTGGTGGCATACCTGGTTGAGCACACATGTTACAAAGTGCAAGAACCCAGATTCGAGCCCCCAATTCCCACCTGCAGCAGGAAAGCTTTGCAAGTGGTGAAGAAGTGCCGCAAATATCTATCTCTCTTCCTCTCTATCATCTCCTTCCCTTTGGCTGTCTCTATCCAATAAGTAAATAAAGATAGCATGGGGATAGTTAGTATAATGGTTATGCAAAGACTCAGGCTCCAAAGTCTCAGGTTCAATCTCACATCACCATAAGCCTGAGCTGATCAGTCCTCTCTTAAAATAAATAAATAAATGATCATGTTCATTTATTGGACAGAGACAGAAAAAGTTGAGAAGGGATGGGTATATAGGAACGGACAGAAAGAGAGAGAGACCTATAGCACAACTTTACCACTTGCAAAGCTTCCCACCTGTAGGTGATGGTCTGGAGGCTTGAAACCAGGTCCTTGCTCACTGTAATATATGCGCTCAGTCAGGTGCATCACTGCTTGACACAGGACTGACTAAAATGCTTCTTAAGTGGTTGAGAAATTAAGTAGTCTATAGGACTTGTAAGTAAGTTTTGTTTTCCTATTAGAATGATGGCAGCATTACTTTATGTTTTATCTATTTAGAACATGAGACAGGAAGGAAGAAGGAAGGAAGGAAGGAAGGGAGGGAGGGAGGGAGGGAGGGAGGGAGGAAGGAAGGAAGGAAGGAAGGAAGGAAGGAAGGAAGGAAGGGAGGGAGGGAATGTCCTTCATAGTAAGGGATAGTTCCTTACCTAAAACTATTAGCATTATTAAAAGTAAAGCCAGGGAACTAACTTAGGATCAATCTAGAGGCAAGCTGGATGGAGTTCAAATCAGTCTGAATTGTTAACACTAGTTAGATGTGCTGTTAACCCTTAACACACCAGTTTAGGTGTGCATTTACCTACATAGCAATAGTGAACAAAGCAATTATGTTGGGGTAGGATCCTATTTGTGCTTATATATGTTGTAATATTCAATTTAGATGTCTGTAAGGTCGGGGGGGGGGGGGAGATAGCATAGTGGTTATGCAAAAAGGCTTTCATGCCTGAGGCACCATAGGTCCCAAGTTCAGTCCCCAGCACTATGCTAAATCAGAGTTGAGCAGTGCTCTAGTTAAAACAATAATAATGTGCTCTAGAATGTTTAACAGTGGTTACCACATGGATAAGAAAGGTAAAGCACCAGTAAAGAAGAACTTTTGATTATTAGTGACATTTTCTTTCTTTCTTTCTTTCTTTCTTTCTTTCTTTCTTTCTTTCTTTCTTTCTTTTTTGCCACCAGAGTTATTGCTGGGGGTTCAGTGCCTGCACTATGAATCCTCTGCTCCTAGAAACCATTTTACTTTTTTTTTCTTTCTAATTTTATTTTATTATATAGGATAGAGAGAAACTGAGAGAGGAGGGAAAGATAAAGAAAGGCAGAGAAAAATAGATGCCTGCTTCTCTGCTCCTTGAGCTTGGTGAGCTTAATGTGAGCTTAATTGGGTACGCCACTGCTTAGCCCATCAATGGCGTGAGGGTGTGATTTTCTTCATCTCATATTAAGAGAGAAAAAAAAAAGCAATATAGCCTTGAAACAATGATTAAAGTGAAATGGCCTGGTTGGTAGAAAAGGAAAATATTATGACTCATGGGATGGGACTTGTGGATTATAGTCACAGTACCAGAAACTTGCTAAGTCAGATATAAGCCCTGCCATAAAGAAATAGTGAGCACTGCTCACTCCTTGGTGGTGTTTTCCTTTGATGCTGTGCATGGTGCTCCCATAGAGTGCTGGGGCTCAAACCCAGCTCCTCAAGCATGTTAAAGTGTGCGCTCTACCAGGTGAACTATCTTCTGGGTCCAGGGAGCTTCTGTATCTGAAGTTTAAACTGTGTAGTCAGGAACATGAAATTTACAGTAGCCAATTTTGTGTATTCCCATATACATATACATATACATGACTCTGCCTTCAAAAGCCTGGGAATAACCAAACCAGGTGACTTTTACACCCTAGTATTCTGAAAAAAATGATCATTAAACAAAGAATCAGTATGACTTATTTTCCCAGTTCTCCAGTTCCATATATATGATAGTTTTCAGTGCCTAGGAAATGAAGTTACTGAACTGTCAGAAAGACCCCTGTCACCTGAATTAGTTGTGAGTTTAAGTGAATTTCTAGCTGGTCCAATCTCTTTATTGACTGGCTGATCCTTTCATATTGCACATATTGACCTCTCTTAATTAGAAGTACAAATAAACATTTCTTAAAAAAATTTTATTTTATTTATTTATTCCCTTTTGTTGCCCTTGTTGTTTTATTGTTGTAGTTATTATTGATGTTGTCGTCGTTGTTGGATAGGACAGAGATAAATGGAGAGAGGAGGGGAAGACAGAAAGGAGGAGAGAAAGATAGACACCTGCAGACCTGCTTCACCGCCTGTGAAGCGACTCCCCTGCAGTTGGGGAGCCGGGGTTCCAACCGGGATCCTTATGCCGGTCCTTGTGCTTTGCGCCACCTGCGCTTAACCCGCTGCGCTACAGCCCGACTCCCACAAATAAACATTTTTACTAACAGGAGACTAAGAATAGCAAAGCACACCACTCCCAAAATACTGAGAATAAGGCGAGAAGCATAAAGATATATATATATATATATATATATATATATATATATATATATATATATATATATATATATATATATATCCAAAAGGGCAGGGCAGTGGCACATCCAGAAGAGCTTGCAAGGCACAGTATATCTGGACTTGAACCATATTAAGGATTAGGGTCCAAGCCCAGGGTCCCCACCTGCTGGGATTGGGGTGCAGTGGGAGAAAGGCTTCATGGGCTGTGTTGCAGTGTGCTAGGTGTCTCGCTTTCTCCTTTCTTCTCTTTCTCTCCCTCTATATTTCTTTCTAGCAGAAAAGAAAGAAGGGGAGTGGGAAGGCCACCAGAAATGGTGTAGCTATGCTAGAGGCTAGCTCCAGTGATAACCATAGTTAAATAAACAAACAAACAAACAAACACATGTCAGAAAAGCCAGGGCTTCTAACCCTGAAGTTAGTTCAGGTCTATAGCCTCTGTGTAATACTGTCTCTTTTTATGCAAGATTGGTAAAAGTAATCCCACTGGCTTTGTGTCCAACTCACATTGTATTTGTTTGCATGAATTGATCACATGGCTTCTATTCAGAATAATTTGTAGTTAAATTCCAAATCTAATTTATATTCAGAATTCTTTTCGGAGTTTTCAACATTTTCCTTTTTCACTGATGGGAAATGCTAATTTATAACTTCACAGCTCAACAGGACCACGGTACATTTCAAAACCATCATGTCCGTGAAATGGAGGCTTTCCACGCTGGTGCAAGTACATTCAGGAATGTGGATGGACTTGCACCATGTGCAGCTTTTCGATCGTGTGTGCAAATCAAAGGCCGGGTCTCTGCTTCTGGAATCTGAGATAGAAATCACGAGAGGGTTAATGGTGAAAGCATATCTTCACCCATATACACCCAAAACGCCTCGGGGGGAAAAAAGACACTTTGATGTTTCCAGTGACGTTTCATATTTTAAAAAGAGCTGAGTGACAGAAAGATGTAACAGAAATATATAGATAAAGCTTTTTTAAAAACGCATCTGTGTGTGGCGGGGGGTGGTGGTGGTGGTGGTGGCGGTGGTTAATCTTTAAACAGAAATCTACCTCTGCCTCTCCCTCCAAAAAAGATTAAAAAATCTCTTTTCCGCATCTTTCCGCTACTATTTTAACCCAGTCACTTAAACTTTCAAGATTCTCGGTGCCTGCAGTTAACAGTCTTCCTTCCTTTCTCAATAACAGAGCTCCCGAACCGGGGAAAGTCGTTGGCTTTCCGGTCTTTCAATGAATGGAAAGTAGAAAGCGCGTTTCGGAAGCGCGTTTTCGTCTCCTCCCGGCGACGGGCGCTGGCCCTGCCAGGCTGCCGTAGCCGGCCTCGCTCGGCCCCAGTCGCGGCGAAGATCCGCTGTCGGCGGGACTTCCGTGTTGGCGGGATTCTGAACGCTGCCATGGCTCAGACCGTGCAGAACGTTACATTGTCGCTCACTCTGCCCATCACGTGCCACATTTGCTTGGGGAAGGTAAATGGATGATCCTGGGCACAGCTACCAGACAGGGTGGGGTGTGAAGTGGCCTGCAGAAGCCGAAGGACCGGCTGTGAGCGCGGCGGGGCCGGGGCGTGGAGCGCCGAGGTGGAGCGAGCTGACCCGCCTTCTCTCCGGGCGAAGGGAGGCCGCGTCCCCGGAGGCCGTGGGAGCTGCCAGGATGGATGGGTCACCTCTGCGCTTCTTTCCGTGGAGGATGACAGCCGCCTGGGGCCTGGGGGGAGGGCGGCGAGACGGCTTTGCCACCGCCCGTGGCCTCCCCTGGCCGGTGCCGGCTTCCAAGGAGGCCTAGTGCGAGAAACGATTGATTGCAACAATATTTTACACCCCATGTGCAATCTTGCGGCGCGTGGAGCGCTGTACAGCAGCTTTCCTGGGAGTCTCGCGCAAGGTTCTTTCGCCCCCTGTACAGCTCAAGTGGTCGTGCTCTTGGGCCTATTCCCCTAGCAGGGGAAGTCCTTTCCGTTTTTCTAAGATCCTTTCCTTTTCTTAACCCAGTCTTGAGGGATTCCTTGCTTTGAGTTCAGAATTGTAAACTCCGTGCCCCGGAATGGTATTTAGAATGAAAGGTGTGGTCTTTTAATTCACAGATCGAATAGTCTCTCTTTGAGAAGCAAAGGTCCCCAATTCTTTGTGAAACAAGGTGGTGGAATTAGCAAGGTAGTTCTGAATGCCCTAGCTTATCCCTGGCCTCCTTCATGTCCTTCTTTGCCATTCTTTCAGTTAATTATTTTAAGTATTTCTTTACCAGATAGGTCAAGGAGGGTGAGAGGGCACTGAACATCACAACTTTTCCAGCTTGGATTGTTTTTGATGTTTGTGTATCTATATGTGTTTACACCCAATTTCAGTGAAACTATAGTGCAGGTGTAGGACTAAGAAGAACAAACTTTACAGACAGATCAAGCTGCTTGCTGGTCAGTTTCATGATCTGCCTTAGGTATTTGAGTTTCTGTGAATTTACTCAGATCAGAAAGCAGAAGTCCAGCTTCGGAGCAACAGATATCACTCTCACTTTAAGATTTAGCAATGCGCAAGAGAATGACTGCATGTGTGTCAGCATCTCTGTGCCACATGGGGTGCCAGGGATGAAACTCCAACCTCATGCTTGAAAGCCCTGTGCTCTACCACTGCCCCTCCTCAGCCCCTGATATCTCTTGATACCGACCAGAATGAAATGCCAGCAAAATAGCAAATGTGTTGTGAAAGCCTGATCAGTTCTGACTGGAGAGATCAAGGATGGTCTCATGGAGCGCTTGACATTTGAGCTGGCATTTGCTACCACTGCCTGTATACATGACTGGGAAGAGAAGATGAAGTTTCTGTTTGCTGCAACCTGCATGTGGCTTCTAACCTGAAGTTCCCATAGTATATGTTAAATTCTGATTTAATTTCTTACAGTAGTAATTTTGAAGAGTGACAAAAATATCCATGGGTAGTAGTTTCCCCTGGGTCTTAATTGTACACATTACATATCAAGTGTCCATGAATTAGCAAGCTGGCTGTGGTAATTGCGTATTGCTTTGCCAGTTGGATTATCCATACCTATGCTTTTTGTGATTAACACAAGTGATACCAAGTAGAATACAGTTATTCACAAATTACAGAATGCTTTTTGTGCATTTAATTATTTCATCTGCTCTCACTACCACTGTGAGATAGGGTAATTTTAAAATAAGGAAACTAGGCATCAGAGAGATATCTCATTGCGTAGGGGTGAGTTTTGCCATGTCTGTGCCCTAGGTTCAAGACCCAGAACTACATAGGAGTTACCCAGAACTGTGGAAGTCCCAGTAGTGTGGTTTACTTATTTTTATTGCCACCATGGGGCTCGGTGCCTGCATAATGAATCCAGCGCTCCTAGTGTCCATCTTTCCTTCCCTCCCTCCCTTTTTTTTTAGTTTTAAAGGAGGTAGAGGGAGAGAGAGACATCTGCAGCACTTGCTTCACTACTCATGAAGCTTCCTCCCTGCAGGTGGGGAGGAGGGACTCACCTAGATTCTTGAGCTTGGTAATGTGTGCACTGCCCCCCCCCCATGTATTTCTCTGTCTCTCCCACTCTTATCTAAATGAAAAACAGTCAGCCTGAGCGCAGTGAAATTGCACACATAACAATGAAATCTGTAAATAAATAAAGAAATCAATAAATAGGAAAATTAGGACTTAGAGCTTCAAGATCCTCTAGTGTTATTACCTGAAAATTCACTTGAGTTTACCCATGACAAAAGACACTTTTGGTAACTTTACACTTTTTTGTTTGTTTGTTTTTACTGTCTACTATGGAATTAAAGAGATATGGCAGTTAAGGAACAGAGTTCTGTCTTTAGACTGCATGAATTATAATCTAGGTTCTTCTGCTTAATAGTAATATGACCTTACAGGTGTTACTTAACCTCTCTTAACCCAGTTTCCTTATCTGCAAAATAGAATGGAAAGAGTGCCTCTACCATTCTTACATTTTAGGTGAGAATTAAGTAACGTAGTTCATATCCAGTGCTTGGCATAAAAGTGGCGCATAGTATTAATATTCAAGAAACCATGAGTACTGGGGCAAGCCTTTAAACTGAAGAATTTTTCCATTTGCATTCTTCCCAGTTGCTTTATGAGGGTCAAGCACTTTTAAATGAACATTTGCCATTTCTGAGTGTGTGAGACTGGGTCATTCTGGAAATTGCCACAGTTCATAGCAGTGTTTTTTGTTTTGTTTTGTGTTTTTTCCTTCTTTTGTTATTATCATGGTTTCACTACTTTCGCCTTATGGCCTTGACTATTTGTGAAGCTTCCCTCTTAACAGGTAGGCACTAGGGGCTTGAATCTCAGTCCTCACTTATGGTAAATGTGCATGCTCTATGAATGTACCACCACCTGGCCCAGCATTGTATATTTCTTCCTCTAAGATGACTAGACTTACTAAACCTGCTCCAAGGAAGAAATGACATAGAATGGTGGTTGAGTGCTGGCGCTGCCCTTTATAGCCTGCATAATTATTTACTTGCATCTGCTTGCAAAACAGAACATGAATGTGGTGCTACAAAACCCCCAAGTTTGTTAGAAAAATTCATGTGAATATCCTAGACTGGTGGTTCTAAATAGGGTGGGAGTGCATTTCACCCCAAAGGGATGAAATGTCTCCTAGGAGGTATCTCATGGCTAGAATCCAGCTGATAGCTAAAATGTCCCACTTTATACAGAACAGCCTATAACAGGAAGAAAAAAGTCTGAAATAATCACTCTTTCCAAAGTTGAGAAATTCTGTCCTAAGCCAATGATTTTCTTCCTAGTAGGTGAGTCTAGAGTGATACAAATATTAATGGACAACACGTTTAGGCATGATTCTCTCCAGGTACATTTGTTTTTTAAGAAAGTGTTTTTTGTGATGGAGTAAAATCTTGTAAGACAAACCATCTTTTAGAAACAATAACTGAGGGAGTCGGGCTGTAGCGCAGCGGGTTAAGCGCAGGTGGCGCAAAGCACAAGGACCGGCATAAGGATCCCGGTTGGAACCCCGGCTCCCCAACTGCAGGGGAGTCGCTTCACAGGCGGTGAAGCAGGTCTGCAGGTGTCTGTCTTTCTCTCCCCTCTCTGTCTTCCCCTCCTCTCTCCATTTCTCTCTGTCCTATCCAACAACAACAACAACAATAATAACTACAACAATAAAACAACAAGGGCAACAAAAGGGAATAAATAAATAAAATATTAAAAAAAAAGAAACAATAACTGAAACTTCATAGTAGGATTTGTAGATTATGGAATTAATCTTTGTATCTGGAATTACCCTTCAGAGTTGTTTTCAATGAGCAGAGCCCACTTTTCACATCTTGTTTTCTTTTCCTCTTCCTCCTGAGTCTCAAAGAAGCATTGCCTTGGGATATCACTTCAATATGCTTACTCCAGTTGAATGTGGAATTTTACTTGTCACCCTTGCCATTGTCACGTTGCATTTTTATTTCATTAGAGTACTGTTTTGTTGCCACAGATCTCATTTGAAAGTAAATTGGGTATAAAGTCTAATAACATAAGCAAATTGTGACTGTTTCTGTATCTTGAGACGATCTTGTTAAAGAAAATTATGTGCTTGTTTTGGTGGTGTATGTAATAGGAGCTTGGGAGAAAAGAATGGGTATACAGGAGTTGAAGGAGGACTAGACACTTTATAATTTGCATCTGTAGGTTCCACTCAAATAAATAACAAGCAACTCGTTTTAGTAGTACTTTCACCTTTGTATATTTCCTTCTAAGCTAAATTTAAACTTGTGTTACATTTTTTTCTTTTGGTTAATTACTCAAGAGAGAGGCCCAGGGTAATGCCCCCAGCAAATGCAGACTTGGGGTCTCCTGCATGCAGGTCCTGTACTTTACTGCTGAGTCAGTTGAGTCTTAGTGTCTAGAAATCATCATTTGGCAAGTACATAGTCAAAGAAATAAATTGGTCAGCTGTTTCAGTCATTCAACACAAAGACAGTGACAGTCCCAGGGATTAAACAGTGAAAATGATTCTTTTGTGGTTTTCATTGACATGGATTCTCAGCAGACAGAACCCAGTAATCTGCCTGTGGCTGTTCTTTTATCATGTTTTGTAGATTAAATGCGAAGATGTTTCTGGTTTCTCACAGTTTAGCAGTGACCATTAACCTTTTGTTTCTTGAGATGTTTTTAGGGATATTATTACAACCTTTCATTTTCATACATCAAAAACCAGTTTTATTAATGTTAGTGTGTTCAAGGCATTGTATCAGGAGTTGTGAGTGAACAGGACAATAACCCAGTCCTTAGGGAACATGAAATCTAGTAAAGAAGGCAGAATATAAACTATTTTCTAAGTATAACTGAACACAAAAAAGTGAATATTGAATCAGTGCATAAGGAGCACCTTTTAAGAGTCAAAGAATAGGGAGTCGGGCGGTAGTGCAGTGGGTTAAACACACATGCTGCAAAGCGCAAGAACCAACATAAGGATCCTGGTTCGAGCCCCTGGCTCCCCACTTGCGGGGAGTCACTTCACAGGTGGTGAAGCAGGTCTGCGGGTGTCTATCTTTCTCACCCCCCCCCCGTCTTCTCTCTCCATTTCTCTCTGTCCTGTCCAACTTCAACAACATCAATAACAACAACAATAATAACTACAACAACAATAAAAAACAACAAGGACAACAAAAGGGAAAATAAATAAATAAATAAATATTAAAAAATTATAAAAAAGAGTCAATAGTTTTTTCTGGAATGTCTTACAGGAAAGATATAATTTGATTTGTGCATTTTTATTTTACTTTTTGCAGAGCCAGGTCTTTACACATACACACTTTTACTACTCCATGGTTTTTTTTTTTTTTTTTTCACTCAGATAGAGAGACAGAGACAGAAAGCACCTCCAGCATGGTACTGGGACATAAACTTGAGCCAACCACAGTAAGACATATGGCCTACTTGGTAACTTGTCTTTACAGCCCTGATTTTCATCTTTAAAGTGTAGGACAAATTTTATTTTGATCAAAGAAGCTAGAGAAGCCATTAGGACATATCAGTCTGAGAGCTGAGAGCATAATAAACAGTGAGCTCCCACTGTTTGTGTTCTTTTGTGTCAGACACTGAAGTAACAGATCTTGAGACTAAGAAGCAGATTTTGCTTGTCTATGAATGCTACTCATAAAAGTTAGAGCAAGGAGAAACCATTGGTCTTTTGCAACAAAGCAGTGAAAGCTGCTGATTCACATCTTAGGGGCGTTGTTCTGGTGTCAGTATGAAATAATGTACTAGAGAGGTGGATATTTGAAAGCAAGGAAACTTGTACAACTTCAAGGTTGTAAGACTGAGAACTTCAGCACATTATCAAGGTGAAGAGGAAAGCTAAGGGGTAGATAGTAAATAGAAGAACATCTAGAAGTAGATTTATTAGGTTTGGACAATTCTGTGATGCTCTACTTCACAACATCTCTGAGATCTGGTTGCATCTTATAAGTAGTGGCCTTTTATAGTTATAATATTGGTAGGTAGAATCTTTTCTTAGTGGCATATAAAATATTGGTGCATTTTAAGATTTGTGGCCTCTTACATGTGATGCATGATACCAGACTTTGGTAAGAGATTAGGTGGTGAGGATAAGTAAAACAGATGAATCAAAGACAGATTGAGTTTTCTGACCTAGGAGTATAGAAGCAGGAGCAAAAGTATAGAGAAGGCCAAGTTCAACTTTGAACATGCTATGGGTGAGACAACTAAGAAGTACTTATGGGAGTCGAGCAGTAGTGCAGTGGGTTAAGTGCACGTGGTGCAAAGCACAAGGACCAGCGAAAGGATCCTGATTCGATCCCTTGGCTCCCCACCTGCAGGGGGGTTGCTTCACAAGCGGTGAAGCAGGTCTACAGGTGTCTTTCTCTCCTCCTCTCTGTCTTCCTCTCCTGTCTCCATTTCTCTCTGTCCTATCCAACAACGATGACATCAATAACAACAATAATAACTACAACAATAAAACAACAAGGGCAACAAAAGGGAATAAATAAATAATTTTTTTTTTAAAAAGTCCTTATGTGGAGTTGATTCCTGGGCATTTAAATAGAGTTACATTATTGACCTTTACTTTTGTTTAGAGACTGTTCTATGGAAGTTTCTTTGCTAGCATTATTACCATTATTGAATCTTAAGCAGCACCTGAATGAAAAGTGCACTGGGTTAAACCATAATTTTATTTTTTTTAATTTTTATTTATAAAAAGGAAACACAAAAACCATAGGATAAGAGGGGTACAACTCCATCAATGCCCACCACTAGAACTCCGTATCCAGTCCCCTCCTCTGATAGCTTTCCTATTCTTTATCCCTCTGGGAGTATGGACCCAGGGTTATTATGGGATGCAGAAGATGGAAGGTCTGGTGTCTGTAACTGCTTCCCTGCTGAATATGGATGTTGGAAGGTCAGTCCATACTCCCAGCCTGCCTCTCTCTTCTCTTAGTGGGCCGTGATTCTGGGGAAGCGGGGCTCCAGGACACATTGGTGGAGTCCTCTTCCCAGGGAAGTCAGGTTGGCATCATGGTGGCATCTGGAACCTGGTGGCAGAAAAAAGAGTTAACATATAGATCCAAACAAATTGTTGACTAATCATGAACCTAAAGGCTGGAGTAGTTCAGATGAAGAGTTGGGGGGGTCCTCTTTTTTATATATAATTTTATTATTTTTATTTTTTTAATATTTATGTATTTATTCCATTTTGTTGCCCTTGTTGTTTTATTGTTGTAGCTGTTATTGATGTCATTATTGTTGGATAGGATAGAGAGAAATGGAGAGAGAAGGGGAGGACAGAGAGGGGGAGAGAAAGATAGATACCTGCAGACCTGCTTCACCGCTTGTGCAGTGATTCCCCTGCAGGTGGGGAGCCAAGGCTCAAACAGGGATCCTTGCGCTTTGCACCATGTGTGCTTAACCCACTGTGCTACCACCCGACTCCCAGGGGTCTCCATTTTGTAGATAGTTAGTAGTCCTATTTTATTTAGATTCCAAAGAGCTCATGACTATACTAGTTTGTTTTTTTTTTCCCCCTGAACTTGACATCTGATATGCAGGTGGATCCAAGTTATTGTCTGGGAAGATGATGTCATGGCTGGAAAAAGGACCAGAAAGCTGTATTAGGGAAGAGAGTAGCTCCCAAATATGGGAAAGGTGTATAAATGTTGTTGACTATAAACCCTATCAATTTGATCTGATCTGGGCCCCATAATTTTCAAGAGCTGTAAGCGGATACCCACAAGAAACTAAAGAACTTAAATGACTCATCAAGTGGCCAAGTGAGAATTAACCCCGGTTGTGTGTGTGTGTGTGTGTTTTGATGATTTACAGCAAACACAGTTGTTAGTATATGTGTAATATTTCTCAGTGTTCTACCAAACACTCTGACTCCCAGCCTGTGGTGGAGGAATTTTGTCTTTTGAAGCCTGAGCTGTGCCATTTACTAAAGTCTTATTATCCAGGGATTGGCAGGGACTTTTAGCAAAGAAAAGTTAACCCTCATGATACATGAGATTGTGACTGAAAATAGGATGCTATTAGATAAGATAGACCATGATTAAACATAAAAAGCTGACTTATCACCTCTGGTGTTCCCCCAAAATCATTTTATTAGGGGAAAAAATGGTTTGCAGTTCAGTTGTTGATACTTGAACTGAGTTTCTTATCTGCCCACGATCAGTGTCAGCACACTCTTCCCATCGCCAACACAAGTTTCTTCACCATTAACTAAGTATCTCACTCTCCCTGGTCCTTCCATTATGCCTTCTCTCCAGAGTTTCTTCAGCTTTGCAGAGGCCCATCTATTGACTCTGTTACTTTTTCACTGTCATCATTAACATTCACACACTCATTTCCCTTATTAGCCATAGTAATTTATTATCATCATCCCTTGTCTCTTCCTTCTTCCTTGGCCAAAGCCCAGCTCTGGGTAAACCCAATTACTCATCTACTTCCTGCCTAAACCTGAGCAGCTAAATAGTGGTTATGAAAAATGTGTTAATTAGCCTTACTTTACAGTCAAAACCACAGACCTCAAATAGAAGCTAAAAAAGTGTTTGGAAGCTCTGCTACATGTCTTAAATAAACTTTTTCACTTTCTTAATATTTTTAATATTTTATTTATTCATTCATTTATTGGATAGAGGCAGAAACTAAGATGCAGGGGGGAGATAGAGTCAGAGAGAGAGAGAGAGAGAGACACCTGCAGCACTGCTTCACCTTTTGTGAAGCTTACTGACTGTAGGTAGGGACCAGGTGCTTGAACCCCTGTCCTTGTGCATGGTGGCATGTGCATCCAACCAAATGTGGTACCATCCAGCCCCACTGTCTCACTTTTCAAAATAACTGTTTTATTTGTTTTATTCTCTTTGTCAAGTCTTACTGTCAACTAGTAATCTCACCTCATGTTTAAGGATAATGTAGAAGCAATTGAAACGAGTTTCCCCATTATTTATCTTTTTTTTCCTAATCTCACCTTTATTTGATAAAACAGTAAAGTTAAGAGGGAAGGGGGCAATAGAGGGGGAGAGAGAGACACCTGCAACACTTACTTCAGTGCTTGTGTTACACACACAGGTAGAGGCTGGGGGCTTGAAATCAGGTCCTTGCACATGATAATGTTTGCACCTAACTAGGTGTGCTAGGGCACTGGCCCCTCCTCACCTTTCTGTTAACAGATTTTTAAATTTTATTTATTCATTGTTTATTGGATAGAGACAGAGAAAATGTGTGGTTCGGGAGATGGTGCAGCAGATAAAGCACTGGACTCTCAAACATGAGGTCCTGAGTTCACTCCCCAGCAGCACATGTACCAGAGTGATGTCTGGTTCTTTCTCTCTTTCCTCCTGTCTTTCTCATAAATAAATAAATAAATAAATAAATAAATAAAATCATAAAAAAGAGAAAGACAGAGAAATCAAGAGGGAAGGGGAAGAAAGAGGGATAGGGAAAGACACCCGGGTCACAGCTTCACTGCTCGAGAAGCTTCCACCTTACAAGTAGACACCAGGGACCTGAATGAACCTGGGATCCTTGCACCTGGTCACATGCGCTCAACAAGGTGCAGCAGCACCTGGCCCACTTATTAACAGATTTTTTTCCAGCCCTTTTGTATTAGTTCTCATGTTGCCAGCCTGGCCTCCTCCCGCGCGCCGCCCCCCCACCCCCTTTTTCTTTTGTAAGCAAAATTTTCTCCAAAGGCTTTGGAATTTATTTGCCTTTTTAAGGACTTTGCTGTCAATAGTCCTAATCCCTCCCCTCTTCCTATATCATTAATATCCCCCTCTTTACCATTATGTCCTTCATCATGAAATGTTAAATATTCTCGTGTCTTCATTTCTTCACCTTTCATTGTCTTGACCTCTGGTCAAGTTGCCCTTTCTCCCTGCCTCTCACTGAGCTAGTGATTATCAGTAACAGATCCAAGTGACCTCCATTCAGGCAGATCCTGGTCACTTCTCTGTCTGCATCAAACCCCACCTGTCCTCTGTATTTAACATCCTTGGCTGCTGTCCCTCTCCTGAAAGACTTACCAGTTTCTGTGGGAACATTCCTGGCATCCAGCACACGCCTCCTCCCCCTCCCCCTCTCCCCTCCTCCTCCTCCTCCTCCTCCTCCTCTCCTCCTCCTTCCCTTCTACTTCTCTGCTAGCTGGAATGCTTTGTCCCTCCCTAGCTGCTCTGTCAGTGCAGGGGATCTGCCCCAATCCTGTGCCTTATTTTTATGCCACCAATTCTTAGACCCTGCATTGCCATATGTGTCCCACTTAGCACTTGGCTTTAGTAATCACAAATTTGGCATGATCCAAACAGAGCTTTTGATTTCTACCACATGTGAAAGCTGTTTCTCCTGTCTGTCTCACCTTACTTGATGATAGTGTCAAGCATTGAGTTGTCAGAAGATGTTTGTTTTCCATTTTTCTTTCTTTTCTGATAGAGACGGGGAGGGGATGGTGATGCAGCGCTGTTCCATCATTCTCGAAGACTGGTTTGAACTCCTGTCCTCAGTCATGGTGACGTGCACTCTACCAGCTGAGCCACCATCCGACCCCAATAGTCTCTTAAATCACCCACTCTGCTGCACTCTGGACAAGCAGTTTGCTCTAAATTAGACTGTATCCACATTCTAGTTATGACTTTAGCCCTGCATTGAAAGTAATGTTTTTCTTTTCATAGGTACGTCAGCCTGTCATTTGTATCAACAACCATGTATTTTGTTCAATTTGCATTGATTTATGGTTGAAGAATAATAGCCAGTGCCCAGCTTGCAGAGTCCCCATCACTCCTGAAAATCCTTGCAAAGAGATTATCGGTAAGAGCCTTTTTTTTTTTTTTTTGTAAACATGTGGAAACAGATTTGAAATAATCTCTAACTGATATACCTTTGGAGAAAGACTGAAATATACAGTTTTCAATTATTTTATTTTCCTAGTGTTATGCTAGTGGTTTGTGTAATTTTCTGTAGAGCATTTGGGGATCACAAAGTACCATGAGTGACACTAAAGGAAATCTTAAGAGTCCAGTGGAATTTATGTTCTCATAGATACTATTCATATGGACCCACAATATAGTGGTTTAAATCAGTAGATGCTTAAGATCATAAAAAGGTCTTCTGACAAGTAAAATCAATTAATAACACTGATGAGGGCTTCATGAAGTTTGCGACTTTTAAAACAGAAGTTTATGGATAAATAAAATTTCAGCTGACAAAGATTGGGGAGGAGGGTATTTCGTGAAGAGAGACTAGTGTGAGCTAAGGGTGATGCTGAAAAGCACAAAGCAGTTTTTGGAAATGATCAGTAGTCTAATTTTGGACTGACTACTGAAATAAGACTCTAAAGGTAAATTAAGATCTCAGAGGAATCTTGAGTAACAAACTAAATCATGGACTTACTCGGTGAATAAGAGGTAATGTAAAATGGAGACTGTGTCTTTGAGCAAAGGAATGGCAGACTTTAAAATGTACTTTTGGAATATTATTGAGCCAGGATATAAATAGATCAAGGAGGAAATGTTTGCCCACGTGAGGGAGAATGTAAAAGAATATTCATGGTCACACTAGTGGGGGGAGGAAGGTGGAGAAATGTTGTATGCTTTACATTGGGTTCTAGTTCTCCCCCGCCAAGAGAATTAGATCAGTCCAGTTAATTTCGCGGCCTGCTTGGCCCCGCCCCTAGGAACCCCGCCAGAGTTGCAGAGTTCCAGAGCTGCTGAGTTAGAGAGTCCCAGAGTTCAGAGGGTTCCTGAGTGCCAGAGTTCGAGAGTTGAAGAGTTGCAGAGTAAGAGAGAGTGCTTGTGCCGCCGCAAAGAGACAGCAGAGTTCTTTCTGTTTGGTGATTAGTTTGTCTTAGTTTATAAATCGTTGTTCCTGAATAAAGAAATACAGCTTCCCTGCCCAGCCGTATGTCTCCGCGTCTCTGTTCACCACTGTGAAGCTAACCCGCCAAGCAAGAGCCTCCGAAAATTTTAACAACAGAGAAACTTGAGTTATAAGATCCTTGGAAAATAAAGCATTTAATAAAATTTTTTTTAGTGTCTGGTTTTTATTCTGCTCACGTAAGTTATTTCTGTTAGACTGCAAAAATTGAAATGTTTCATGATTTTACTTAGGAAAAACTGAAAGTGAATCTATAATTAGAATTGTCTGGAAAACCAGAAAATTTAGTAAGTTGTAATGATTTCTAGTTAACTGAACTTTAATGAGATGTTGATAGAAACAGGAAGGAAGATATGTATTAGAACAAAAGAACTCGGGGACTTTGGAAGTAAGAGATCGGAAAGAAAAATCAGAGATAGCTCCAAGGTTTCTTTATTAGGTATCTGGGTGAAGTTAAAAGAATTTTTTTTCTGTTATGCTGTATGCTGCAGTGCTCACCCTTCTGCCTCGAGATTTTACCTGTACTGAATTTCACCAAGGAGTCAAGACTTTTCTTACAGAATACAAGCTTTGATGATTAAAAATAATTTTAATGTTTTTTTTTCTCAGCTTCTTTTCACAATCTCTTCTGCTTTCATTCATTTATATCCAAGTGAATTTTATAAAATTCCTCAAGTAAAATAGTTCATCCATCCTTGCATTTGGGTAGAACATTCTGAAAAAGAACATCTGTAAAATGCCTTTACTATCGTGATGCTAGAAAGTGCTAAGAAGTAACCACAGTTTAAGTGAAGAGTTCTCAGGAAGAATTCGTTTTGAATGTATCTGTAATGAGTCATTTTGGAAATAAAATTAATGTGACTCATGAGATGTTACAACAGAGTTTTTAGAATCAGTGAAAAGACATGTCAATCTTTTCAATTGTGTTACTAATTAAATTGGGTTGCTTGACTGAATACTATGATTGTAGTAACCTGTATAATGTTATATATTATACAGATAATATATGTTGGAAATATATATTAGTAGTATATAAACATTGATGTCATTATTTAACAGTTGTCTAGTATTCAGATTTGCAGTAGTCCAAACAAGATAATAATAAAAGTAACCTTTGCCTTCATTGAGTTTACTGTAGTAAGATACATAGGTAAATAATAATATTTTACTGAAGGCATGTTTTCTGGTATAGCTTTATATGTATCTAACTCAGGATTGAGATTAAGAAACAGCATAGATGTCAGCTTCAAGTTTATATAAAAGGAAAGGATGGAAATTATAATGAACTATATGAAACAGTGGCAAAGTCTCATTTTTGTCTCCTCAATTCAGAATGAAGAGTTACATTACTGTTTTTGTTTTTGTTTTCCTATAGGAGGGACAAGTGAAAGTGAACCTATGCTAAGCCATACAGTCAGGAAGCACCTTCGGAAAACTAGACTTGAGTTACTCCATAAAGAATATGAGGTAAATAGTACTTAAAATATAAATCAATGAAAATAATAATTAAAATGATGAATGGTAACACTGACTTGCTTCAGTCTCTGAACTTGAGTAAACATCCAATAAAATCATGTTTTAAATGCCAGATTTAAAATATCTTATTGGTAAATTCCCTTTCCCTATTTCAAAAAGAGGAAAAGTTGTCCTAAAGAAATAGGTTATTTTGCATTTGCTTTGCTAAGAAGTTGTGTGAGTGTTCCAGGAGATGGTGCAGAGATTGAGAAGTCATGAGGTCCTGAGTTCAGTCCCCAGCAGCACATGTACCATAGTGATGTCTGATTCTGTTTCTCTATCTCCTCCTATCTTTCTCATTAATAAGTAAATAAATTTTTTTTTAAAGTTGTGTGATAAAAAATTTTTGTGAAACTCAGTCTTCCACAAGACATTATGAATATTCTGGTAAACAATAACTATAACTTTTATTCTGTTTTTGTTTCTGTCTATAATTCCACTGGTAATATAAGGCAAATTCTGGTATGTCCACTACCAGCAAAAAGGTTTTAGCATGAAATATGTTACCTTCTAAATGTGATTTTTTTTTTAATTTTTAGCACATGTATATCTTTATTTTGGGGATTTTTTAATTGTTATACTACATTATATTACAGATTCAATTATAATATTACATATTTTTAAGTTGTGTATCATTGAATATCAGTGCATGTTTCTCCTGATTTACTTGCCCTCACCCCCCTTAACCACTAATCAGTCTTAGCATCCAAATTATCATCCCCCCTTATAATTAATAATTGTTTTACAAAATTATAACTTTTCAGGATATATTTTACACTCACCCATAGTGTAAGTCACCACACCTTTCAACAAAGTTCTGTGACACTCCTACCTCCACATTATTTCACTTAGCATAATCACCTCCAGGTCTATCAATTCTATTCCAAATGATACCGTCTTATCTTTTATGATTGGGTGGATATATATCCTACAACTTCTTTATCCAGTCATTGACCTTAAGCATTTAAGTTTTTTTTTTTTAATATTTATTTTCTCTCTTGTTGTCCTTGTTGTTATTCATGTCGTTGTTGTTGGATAAGACAGAGAGAAGTCAAGAGACGAGGGGAAGAGAAGGATAGACACCTGCAGACCTGCTTCACTGTTTGTGAGGTGACCCCCTTGCAGGTGGGAAGCTAGGGGCTTGAATCAGGATCCTTACGATAGTCCTTGCACTTTGCATCATGTGCACTTAACCCTCTGCGCTACCACCCAACCCCCAGCATTTAAGTTTTCTCCTTAGGGTGGCTATTGTCAGTAATGCAACTGTGAACATAGAAATGCATATATCCTGTTAAATTAGTGTTTTCGTGTGCTTCGGATATATGCCTAGTATTATTGGATCACAAGGTATTTTTGCATTTATTTACTTATTTATTTATTTATTACCAGAGGTAATAAATAAGGTTAATGGATTGAACTTGGGGCTTTAGAGCCTCAGGCATGAGAATCTCTGCATAACCCCTGCCCTTCAATTTTATTTGTTTAAGGATTCTCCATACTTTGTTCCACAGGAGCTATACCAGTTTGTACAAAGTGTGTCAGGGTTTCTTTTACTCCATATCCTTGTCCACATTTGTCATCGCATGTTTCATTAATGTGAGCCATTTTTATAGGTATGAGGTGGTATCTCATTGTGGTCTTAATTTGCATTTCCCTAATGATAAGTGATGTGGGGCATTTTTCATATGTCTTGACCAGCTGAATATCTTCTTTAAAGAACTGTCTATTCAGTTCTTTTACCCACTTTTTTATTATAATTTTTTTGCATTGTTGTTGAACTGTTTAATTTCTTCATACATTGTTGATATCATTCTCTTGTCAGTTGTGTGATTGATGTGCACATGTCTTCTCCCACTTGCCTGGATGCATCTTTTCTTTGTGGATTTTTTTTTAAAATATAGAAGCTTTTCAATCTAAACTAGTACCATTTGCATATTCTTTCTTTAGTGTCCTTTTCCCATGACTTTGAGTCTTCAATTAGAGTAAGGTGATACCTCAGTGTTGTTTTGACTTGTATTTTTGTAATAGAATATGATGAACATCTTCTCATGTGTCTGTTGGCCATTTTGAACAAATTATCTATCTATCATCTCTACCTATCTATCTATCTATCTATCTATCTATCATCTATCTATCATCTATCTATCAGAGATGCCACTATTCAGCTCTGGCTTATGGTGGTGCTTGGGATTGACCCTGGGGCCTTAGCACCTCATGCATGAAGTTCTTTACATAACCGTTATGCTGTCTCCCCAGCCCAAAATGGAGATAATACGTAGTACAGTTCCATCTTTAAGTCTTTGGAGAAGTGTCAGTGTCTGTTCAGATACTATGCTTTTTTGTTTGGGGTGTGTGTGTGTGTTTTGTGTTGTTGTTACAACCAGTGTTTCACCATGAGCTCTGGAATTATTTCTCAGAAAGACAG
The DNA here is from genome assembly GCF_950295315.1 of Erinaceus europaeus. Lineage (NCBI taxonomy): Eukaryota > Metazoa > Chordata > Mammalia > Eulipotyphla > Erinaceidae > Erinaceus > Erinaceus europaeus. Next base: position 110,917,894 of record NC_080166.1, read on the forward strand.
AGACAGAGAGAAAGCGACCAAGCTAGAAACACCACAATGCAAAAGTTTCTTCCATTGTGACTGTGCTGGAACCCAAGTCACATGCATGGCACAGGATACAGTCTAGTTGTGAGCTACTTGGCCAGCCCTGCATCTGGTTCTTAACTGCATCATTAGTTAAGTTTAATGATTGCTTTGCATATTTTGGATATAATCCCATGTTGGATATATTATGTGCAGATATTTTCTCCCATTCAATATTAAGATATCTTTTCATTAGCAGGTTTCTTAGAGCCATTTATTTTTGCTTATATTTCCCTAGACACAGAAATCAAGTCTATAAAGTCATCATGTTAAGATGTATGCCAAGGAGTGTATTGCTTATACTTTTTTTTTTGATTTGACTAAAAAGACTGTATACTTTATAGTGTTGAGTCTTACAAGTCTTTAATCCATTTTAATTAACTTTTTGCATATGGTCTTAGTGGTCTGTTTTTATTTTGTTACATGTGACTGATCAGTTTTCTCAAAACTGTTTTGTTAAACAAATTTTGTGCTGTTGTGGACGTTAGCTTCTTTGTTATAAATTGGTTGTCAAAGTATGTATGGTTTTATTTCTGCACACTCATTATGATCTATTGATCTGTGTGTCTGTTTTTATTCCACTACTGTGTTGTTTTAATTATTGTTTTGTAGTGAAATTAGTAAACATTATGACTCCATTTTTGTTCTTTTGCCTCAGAAATGATTTTACTTTTTGAAATTTTTTTTGTATTTCATAATTTGTTCTACTTATAGATTATTTGGAATCTTGATAGAGTTTATGTTGAGTCTGTATGTACGTCTAGGCAATATAAAGGGTCATTTTTGTATGTGTGTGATGTCAGTCCAATCTATTAACATGGTACATCTTTCCATTTCTTTATGCCTTCTTTTTCTTTCAGTAATGTAGTTTTCCATATTTTTGCTTCTTTGGTTAAATTTATTATGAAGTTTTACTTCTTTCTGATGCAGTTGTAAATGAGATTACTTTCCTCACTTTTCTTTCTGCAAGCTAATTATTTGTTATTTTTTGTTTTTGTTATATATTTCATTATTTTTGTTATATTGTTGCTAATTGTTTGTTATTTTTGTTATATTTGCTAATTATTTGTTAATTATCTAATCATAGAAGTGGAATGTGATTTTTGTATACTAATTTTATACCTAGCCACTTACTGTATTTAGGATTTCTAGCAGGTTATTTTATTTATAAAAAGGAAACACTGACAAAACCATAGGATAAGAGGGGTACAACTCCACACAATTCCCACCACCAGCACTCCGTAGGGGCTGGGATATGGAGTTCTGATGGTGGGAATTGTGTGGAGTTGTACCCCTCTTGTCTTGGTTTTGTCAGTGTTTTTTATTGAAGTTTTGTGATTTATTTTTCTGTGTATCATGTCATAAAATAGTGATAGTTGTTTGCAATTTGGATTCTCTTTATGTCTTTTCCTTGTTTAATTGCTTTTACTAGCACTTCTAATACTCTACTGAATAGTAATGATAAGAGTGACCATCTTTGTATTATTCCTGATCTTAGAAGGAAAGCTTTCACCTTTTTGTTATTGAATGTATCGATAAGTAATGTACTTAAATATTAGAGTTCTGTGTTGAAGTAGAAGAACATTCCTTATTCCTAGACTGGAAGAATAAACCTTATTAAAATGTCTGTTCTACCAAAAGCCATCTATAATTTCAATGCAGTCTCTATCAAAATTCCAATGGCATTTTTCAAGCAAATTGAACAATTTGTCCAAAAATGTGTGTGGAACCACAAAAGGCCACAAAATTGCCAAAGCACTTGTGAGAAAAAAAAAAAAAAAGGAAAAATATGGAAAAAAGGAAAAAATATAGGCAACCCAGAAAATGGGGGAAGATCACATGTCAGGCAAGTGACTGATATCAAACATCTGTACAGAATTGGTACAGATCTACAAAAGAAGCAAAAATGCCACAGTAAAAAAGGAGGCCAAAGAACTAAGCAGTTTTCTAAAGAAGGGATCCATATGGCCTACTAACACATGAAGACATGTTCTATTTCACTTACCATTAGAGAAATGCAAAATAAAACTACAATGAGACACCGTCTCACACCTGAGACAATGGCTTGCATCCGCAAACCAAGAAATGAGATGTGTTGGTGAGGTTGTGGAGAAAAAGGACTCTGCTACACTGCTGGTGGGAATGCAAACTGATGCAGCCTCTGGAAGACTGTATGGACAGTCCTTAAACAAATAAAAATGTAATTACCTTATGATTCAGCAATTCCACTCTTTGGCATTTATCCAATGGATACTCAAACGCTAATTTGAAGGGCCATATGCACCCCTATCTTCATAGCTGCATTATTCACAGTAGCCAAAGAGTAAAAGCAGCCTAAATGCCCATCATCAGATGACTGACCAAAGAAACTATGGGATATATACTCCATGGAATATTACTCTGCAGTCAAAAAGATGATATTGTGTCACTTGGGACAAAAATGGATGGAATTGGAGGTGATGAGGCTTAGTAAAATAAGTGAAGCGATGAAAGACAAGTACCAGATGGTTTCACTCATATGTGGAATCCAGAGAACTGATTCATATGAACTTGCCAACAAAGCAAACAAAAAAGACACCAAAGCAAGCAAACTGCTTGTAAAACATTTGAGAACTATGGTGGTTCTCTCTGTGAGCTGGGAGGGTGGGGATACAGAACTTTGGTGGTGGGTGTGGCATGGAACTATACACTGTGAGCTTACAATCTTATAACATTCTATTAATAACAAAGATTAATTAAAGTTCTGTGTTTTAATATGTACATCAACATTATATATATATGTGTTTATACACACACACACATAGTGAAGTGATTGCTTCAGTTAGACTAGTAGCCTCACTTTGTGCGTGGTGAGAGCACTGGAAATTGCTCTCTTAGCAAAGGTCCTGTGTAGAGGACAGTACTATTAATTATAGTCATCATGCTGTACATAGACTTTCTAATCCTATGTAAGCTGCAACATTTTACCCATTTCCTGATTGTACCACTCTTGTTCATGCAAGCACTAGTCACTCTCTGATTGTATATAGTATTATTTTGAAAAGGATTATGGAAGGAAATGGTAGATGGTTTCAATCCTACTTCAGATATAATATCCAAAATATAAACAAAGCTATACATCACTATGTTCTATACTGTGTTTTTAATTCCTCTCTGTAAAGCAATAAAATATACCTGGGAATTTTCTTCTGAAACAGAATATACTTCCTTGTATCCTTGTGTGTTTTTTTTTATCTTAAAATTGAAGATTTGACATTTTTAATTATAAATTAGCTCTGAATTAAAAATGAAACTGGTGAAAAACAACAATTTTTACTGGTCAAATACATCTTGAGAATTTCAAGTTGATGTGACTTTTTATCTATAGAACCATTATGTTGGGAGCTGGCAGTGACGCACAGGGTTAAGTGAACATGGTGCAAATCACAAGGACCTCTGCGAGTATGCTGGCTCGAGTCCCTGGCTCCCTACCTGCAAAGGCGTCACTTCACAAGCGGTGAAGCAGGTCTGCAGGTGTCTTTCCCTTCTCTATTCTCCCCATCTCTCTCAATTTCTCTCTATCTTATCCAACAGGAACAGAATGGAAAAGATGGCCGCCAGGAGCAGTGGATTCATAGTGCAGGCACCGAAGCCCCAGCCATAACCTTGGAAGCAAAAAAATAAAATATAAATAAATACCCATTACAGTGCATAATTTGTGTAGATTCCGAATTTTGATTGTAAAAAGATAAAACACATTGATCTTAGTTTAGCATACATTTTCAGAACTTGTGTCTTATGGCTTTTTTTTTTTTTTTGCCTCCAGGGTTATCACTGGGGCTCCGTGCCAGCACTACGAATCCACTGCTCCTGGAGGCTATTTTTCCCATTTTGTTACCCTTGTGGTTGTTATTATTATTGTTGTTATAGCTGTTGTTGGATAGGACAGAGAGAAATCGAGAGAGGAGGAAAGAAAGACACCTGCAGACCTGCTTCACCGCTTGTGAGGCGACTCTCCTGCAGGTGGGGAGCTGGGGGCTCGAACCGGGTTCCTTCTGCAGGTCCTTGCGCTGGGCCTCCTGCTTTGCACCATGTGCGCTTAACCCACTGCTCTACCACCTAGCCCCCGTCTCATGGCTTTGTAATGCTTTTTCAGGATGAAATAGATTGTCTGCAGAAAGAGGTAGAAGAACTTAAAAGTAAAAATCTCAGCTTGGAGTCACAGATCAAGACTATCCTGGATCCTTTAACTTTAATGAAGGGCAACCAAAACGAAGACAAACATCCAGTTACAGATACTCCAAATAAAATTGATCCAGAAACTGTATCAGAGTGGAAGAAAAAACTAAGAACAGCTAATGAAATATACGAAAAAGTGAAAGATGATGTGGACAAATTAAAGGAGGTAAGTTATAGTTGTTTTCTAAAATCTATATGATGGTTGTCTTTTAAATTCTGTGATATTTTAAGTACCGTCAAAAGTTCATAAATAGACATATTATCTTGTCACTAGATGAGTTGTGGGGGAAGTCCAAAAACCCTGGATAAACATTTGTAAGCAGTGGGAAAATTTTTACTCCTTAAATAGCACCATTTGGGGAGAAATATCAGGTGGTTCCTCTTATTACTATACTTGAAGGTGCCATCATGCTTTCATGAGTTTGCATCATCCTTTTAAAAAAGGACGTTAATTATTTAAAGGTTGTATCTCTAGTTCCCCTCTTCGTGGTTTGCTTTAACTTTATAAAATTTATTTAATAAACTAGTTTATGCATATAAAGCAAACACAGTATATTTTTCTGCCTATAAAGTGAAAAATGTGGACTATCTTTCTGACTTTTAAGACTGTAAATAGTTAGCAGACTTCAGGGGAACTATAACAGTTTAGGCAGTTGCATACAAAAAAAAAAGATTATCATGACTTACGTAGTAGGTTTATATTTAGTAGTTGTTCTTTCATTTAAAAAGAAAAAAAAAGACCTAGGATTTTTTACTCTAAGAAAGGAGTTAGAATTCATGGCATCAGCACTAGAGGTTATAATCAAATGTCATTCAGTTTTGCTGGTCAAAGGATCCGATCTTAGCCCCCCGCCCCCAGATTTATATACAGTGGTGTCCTACTATATTGAATGTTGGTAGTTTTGTGGGTATCCAGTGCACAGTCATTCATCTGAACTATCTGTGCTCCCTTGAAATACTATTACTGTACTGAATTACTAAATTCTGCTCTTGAAATTATTTATGAGCTCCATATTCTGATGAAGTGCCTCCACATACTGGGCCTGAGATCCTCACTGGGAAACGTGAAAGTTAGTGTAAATAAAGCCAGCTTCACATACTATATGTAAAATAAATGCTACTTAGACTGACAAAATGTCAGGATGAGAGGAAGAAGGGAACGAACGTAGTGTTTTCAGAGAATAAAGAAATTCCGATATAATTACATACTGAGTTTTTTACTAGTTTAGGGGAAATAGGTACTGATGCCCAGTGTTGCCATGTTTGGTCGTCTTAAGAGGAAGACGTGAAAAGGAAAGACAACCGGAAAGCTAGAATATTTTATCAGTCCATCATGTCTCCTTTCCTTCTTCTTCTTCTTTTTTTTAATTGGATAGAGACAGAAATTCAAAGGGAAGGGGAGATAGAGAGGGAGAGAGACACCAGCAGCACTGCGTCACCACTTGTGGGGCTTTCCCCCTGTAGGTGGGGGCTAAGGGCTTAAACCTGAGTCCTTAGGCATTGTAACATATGTGCTCAACCAGGTGTGCCACCACCTGGTCCCTCATCTTTCCTTCTTACCTCCTTCTGAGCCAACAGTAAGTTCTATGTAGCCTCCTTTATACTTAGTAAAGTCGATTAAAATTGTTTGGCAATAAATGCATTCCAAGGCGTGAGGCTCTGTGTGAAAACTTTACTCTGGACTTCTAAGAGTGTTGTGGGTGATATTTGTAAAAGAGGAGTACAGTTGTAGTTCTGTTTTTCCCCCCTTTTAATCATTACCCGTTAAATGCTCAAAGCTGTCTGAGATGTTAGTTTTATTGGGGATCTTTTTAATAAGCACGCCATTTTGAATGCTTAGTAATGGTGTTAAATAGGATAAGGCAGTTAGCAATCTGGAATATAAATAGATTTTTTTAAAAACAAGGACTACAGTGATAAAACTTGATTGTGGAGTAGTACAAAAACAATATAGTGTAAATCAAATACAGGAGTACAAAAGATTCAGAATAAAGGACTGCTTATAATGAGTAAAATGGACCCCCCACACACACACTTTCCATGTACTAGGTGAGTTCTGAACAATGGTGAGGCTGTTATCAATATCCAACTGTAGTAAGAATGCAAAGTTATTAGCCAAAGTCTTCATTATTTGTTTAGGTGCACTGGTCAGAACTCTGTTCTTTGTAACTTTCACCTACCTAATCTACTGAACTTGAAAATCTTTCTGGTTTGAACAACTAGACAGCCTATAATGAGAATACTAGAGAACCATAGGACTAGTGAGAGACTTTGAAACATGGCCAGACAGTACAAAGGGGATGAAGAAAAGAAATCAAACCAGTTTCTAATTTAAGCTTGTCATCATCAAAAAGCATTCACTAAGTGCTTCCTCTTATGGTGCTATACTTTAGAGCTTAATTCATTGTCTGTGCATAGAAGGAAGTAGATGATTTTCCTTATATCTTCCGGAAGGCAGTAATGGTATTTATCAGTCAGTCACTTAAAGAACTAACCCTCCACCATCCTGGTTGATTTGCAGCCACAAAGATAAGCAAGTTCTCAGAGCCCATATGAAACATGTGTGAGTCAAAACAACAGAATAGTTAGGCTTTGTACCTCAAAAACATCCCTTTTCTCTCTTTCTTCCTTTCTTCTTCCTTTTTTTAAATTTTTGCTTCTCATATTCTTGGTGTATTTGTGAGTTGGTGCGCAATTGAAATACAAGTTCTGGAAGTTGCCAAAGACATTGGTCAGCTTTTTTTTTTTTAATCTGCTTCTTAATTCTTCCTGTTTTATTTTTTTTGTTGTTGTTAACAATATTTTTGTCACCCATTCACTTTTAATATTACTATTTCTAGTCAAACAAAATTTTTTCTTGCTAGCTTAGTGAGAATGATTTCTAAGTCTAGGGAGTTTTACTGTTCTTAGGATTTAGTTAATAATTTCAATCACTAGGGATTTGTAGAAAGTAGATTTAAGAAGACTAAAATTTAGGCAAACTACTTTTCAGGCTTCCCAGAATCAGTATCAAGCCTCTAGATTTTCTAATAGTTTATGTTTTATTTAGCAAACTTTAGGTGTCGTGCAGTTTAAAAAAGAAAGCCATACCTTTTTCTTCAAAAGGCAGTCTGTGGAATTCATTAAAAAAAACATTTATTATTGACCCATGTTGAGAGCTCCACATGTTGTGTGGGCCAGGACATTTAGAAAGTCTTTCTGAGGGAGTCCGGCGGTGGCGCAGCAGGTTAAGCGCACGCGTGGCGCAAAGCGCAAGGACTGGCTTAAGGATCCGGTTCGAGCCCCGGGTTCCCCTCCTGCAGGGGAGTCGCTTCACAGGCGGTGAAGCCCGTCTGCAGGTGTCTATCTTTCTCTCCCCCTCTCTGTCTTCCCCATCTCACTCCATTTTTCTCTGTCCTATCCAACAACAATGATGTCAATAACAATAATAACCACAACAATGTTAAACAACAAGGGCAACAAAAGGGAAAATAAATAAATATAAAAATTATAAAAAAAGAATAAAGTTTCTGAATAAAGAAAAAAAATTGCTTTAATTATACTAGATTTATTACCATCAAAAAGCTACTTAAAACAATCAGAAATCATTCTTTCAGCTCAAGCTTTGGTTTGTTTTGCAAATAATTGTGTTTGGTGTGTCACCATACTTTGTATATTCAATAATGTGAAAATGAAAAAAAAAAAAAAAAAACCTACGCTTGGTATTAGTAAATTTCCTTAATGATTCTAAACTAACAGACAGCTCTGTTTATTTCCCTTGGTAGGAAATTTGCATGGGGTGCTTAAGGGAATATGGATTTAGAATTCTTGGTGAGTGGTATACATGTGTCATTTCTAGTGGTGATTTTCAAATTTCTAAAGAGCACATCCCAGTATCCGAGTAGCCCTTTCCTGTTACCACTCTAAAAACTATATAGACTGCTCATGTCACAATTTTTGAAAGGTACTTTTGTTTTTTCTTACAATTAAGTATTTCAAATTTTTTTTTTAAGGTGAATAAAAAATTGAAATTGGAAAATGGTGGCCTGGTGAGGGAGAATTTACGACTGAAAGCTGAAGTTGATAACAGATCGCCGCAGAAGTATGTATTTTGCTCTCAGGGCAGTGATTCAGATTATGTTGAGTTTTTGAGATTGAGCTACTGTGATACTATGTATTTTTCCATTTGGTTCCTTTCACTGAAGTATGTTAGTTAAGTATGATATTGGGTTGTGGGAAAACTCATTACACATTTTTACATAGAAAAATACATCATGGCTTTGCCAACAACTCAGTATCTTGTCTCTAAAAGTCAAGTGTATACTGAAGTTATCAATATTATCTTAGTTTCAATTGAGGCTAATTTTGAAGGAGTAACTTCATTCTTTTTTATCTGATTAGCAAAGAGATTTGTGATATAATAAAATTGGGGGGGGCAGGGGAGACAGCATAATGGTTATGCAAACAGACTCTCATGCCTGAGGCTCCTAAGTCCCAGTTTCAATCCCCCACACCACCATAAGCCAGAGCAAAGCAGTGCTCTGGTGTTTCTCTGTGTGTGTGTGTCTCTCTCTGCATCTCTCTCAAAAATAAAATTAATGAATAAAAAAAAGAAAGAAAATTTTGTAAACCTTTGCTTGATTTTACATATAACTGTGTGAACGTCTTAAATAGTAAGGAGGTTAACACAATGTCCTTGAGATATTTTTTGAAATTTTAATAGTTAGCATACATAGTACTTTTTCTTTGCTAGGTATAACACCCTTTTATATAGAACTATTACTATTCTCTATTTACAGATAAGAAAATGGAGGTGGGGGTCAGGCGGTAGCGCAGGGGGTTAAGCACACATGGCACCCAGCTCCCCACCTGCAGGGGAGTCGCTTCACAGGCGGTGAAGCAGGTCTGCAGGTGTCTTATCTTTCTCTCCCCTCTCTGTCTTCCCCTCCTCTCTCGATTTCTCTCTGTCCTGTCCAACAACGACAATAATAACAACAACAATAACTGTGACAACAATTTAAAAAAAAGACAAGAAAAGGGGAAAAATTTTTTTAATTAAAAAAAAAAAGTGGAGGCATGGTAAGATTAATTTGTCTAAAATTGCAGAGCTAGTAAGTGGTGAAGTGGGATTTTAAGCCATGTAGTTCAGTCCCATGTTACATACTCTAATATATGTAACAATGAATTCCATTACACTAAAATGATATAATACTTGAATACTCATTCCTCTTAAATTCTATACGACATAGAATTTAAAGCTTTTGTTGTGGCTTGAATTAATATAAGTAAGTGAATTTTGACTTTTGTGATGGGATAGGTTTTCTTTTTTTTTTTTAAGTTGGGGCTTTGTGCACATGTAATTTTGTTGCTTCTATACTACTTTTTCATTCAGATAGAAATATAGACAGGTAAGGAGAGTCCACACACAGCACTGGAGCTTCCTCCAGTGCTAACTACCTCCTGTGTGGTATCAGGGTCTGAACCTGGGCTGTAAACATGACAGGACACACAGCCTACCCCATGAACCATCTCTCCAGTACTAAGGTTGCTTTCATTTCATTCCAAATGATAAAAGATTTAAAGTATTAGTTCATTTTATAATTAAGTTGTATAAATGTATGAGTTAAGAGTTGAAAATGGAGGAAAAACAGGTGATAGTATTTGATATTTCACTTCTTTTTGGAAATGAAAAAGTGACAGGAGAGAATGTTGTCCCCCACGCTCTCAGAGGAATGATATATCAGAATGCCATACTTCCTTCCAAATCCAGCCAGTTATTAGACTTCTTTCTGTTGGAAAAATACATGGGAGATATAAGAAACAATGGAAATGCATCCTGCCCAAAATAGCTCTTTGCTTATCATTTGAAAAGGAGATAATGCTGCTTTCACTAAAACCAAGTGTGGAATCAGGAAATGGTAGAAGTAAACCATAATTACTCAGAGCAGTGAGAACTAACAAGTAGAGAAAGAAGCATAGCTTTTATTTTTAAATAGTTTCTTCCTCTGCTCTCCAATCTCATTTTTCTTCCACTTTGGATAATGTCCTACTTTGACAAATTAGTGAAATAAGCTTAGGAAGTGTTGTTGTTATGCAGTGGTTTGAATCTCTTCTCATTTATTGGCAGCTGGCTTTGCCAGTCATAGTAATGTGTGTCCATTAGCCATTTCCCACAGCATGCTGAATGGAACTAAAGCTATTTCGTTTATAGCTTTTATTTCTTGAAAAGTTGCCCACCAGATTTCAAATTATTGCCAGCCACTAGGATGTGTGTTTTTAAATATCCATGGCTCCAACCTAATAAAGAAATGAAGAATCTCACCTGAAGAAACCTGGCCCGTCCACTAACGCAGCCACACTTCTTTGGTCGCATGTAACCTTAGGATTTGCCATCTTCCAAGTCCATACCACCCCTTGAGGGGAAAGGAACTGTTTCACAGAAAAAATGCTTTCAACTGACCCCTAGCCTATTCTAGATCAGTTTGCAGTACATTGAGGTATTAAATGCATTGCAGTTGATTTATAGCCTTGTTTACTCTGCATCACCAAACCCTAGTGGGATTCAAAGAGCTGACCACAGCTGAAAAATATCCAGATCTGGTTCACCTGAGGAGAACTCCTATCTGTTTTGAAAAGAATATAAAATTCAAAGAATAAAAGTAATTGTAAGCAAAGAAAAACCATTCCATTTCATTCCCATGGTTGCAAAGTGCCCTTAATCAGTTATTTTTCTCGTTTGCTTTTTTGTCAAGATATGCTTTTCATACATATGGCCTTAAGTTTTGATGTGCCTTCCAAGTTTTACACACAATTTCTAAAATCATGCAGATAGGAGAGACTTAAAACTTAGATATCAGGGGAGTTGGGCAGTAGTGCAGTGGGTTAAGCACACGTGGCACAAAGCACAAGGACCCGCAGAAGGATCCCAGTTTGAGCCCCTGGCTTCCCACCTGCAGGGAAGTCGCTTCACAAGCCGTGAAGCAGGTCTGCAGGTATCTTTCTCTCCCCCTCTCTGTCTTCCCCTCCTCTTTCCATTTCTCTCTGTCCTATCCAACAACAACAATAACTACAACAAGAAAACAAGGGCAACAAAAGGGAATACACAAATATTTTTAAAAACTTAGATATTAGAAAGGAAATAAATTAGGATGGTGTATGTGTCAGGCTAGATTGCTATAGAAAAATACTATAAAGAGGGTGACCTTAAAACAATATTTTCTCACAGTCCTGAAGCTGAGAAGTTCCAGGTTTCAGTTTCTGACCAGGGCTGTGTAAGGTAGCAGACAGCTGAATTTTCTGTGTCCTTCCATGTCAGACAATAGAGAGCTCAGTACTCTTGTAAGATTAAGGTTCTCATCCTTATTATTGCATTTGACCTTAATTAGCTTCTAAAAGGCCTTTTTCCAAAGAAGTCAGTTTGGGGGGCTAGAGCCTCTCAACGCGTGTTAGGAGGAAAGGTGTGATTCAGTTCATAGTATTGAGGTATTTATTTTCAAGTTTGTAGAGCAGTGAGATATTTGATGCCCAAGTAAATAATATGTTTTTGTCACAAAACTAAAGTAAAATCTGGTGGGAACTGGGAAACTCAACACATTTACATTGGTCGTGTAGTGTTGTATAAAAGTTATTTATTTAGGGGAGGGATATTCAAAACAAGTCATCTATTTAATAGTATTATTTAAATAATTCTGTGATCTTTTAAAATGAAGAGGCGGACTGTCATGTTCTTTATTGTTTTTCTGTTCTTTTTTTACCCTCCATTACATCCAGTCAGTGTACTTGAGCATTTTTTTCTCCCTCAACTTTAACTGAAAAGCCCTTTTGAGTAGTGGCTTCCCTCTGAGCATGCTCTTCTAGTTCTACTAATGTCCTTTCTGTTCCTTGTCAAAAAGTCATCATCCTAGTATTTAAGTTGGTGGTACATAAAATGTGATCTTTTTCTTCCAGTTTGTGTAGCTGTTTCTTGAATTATGATTTCCCTTTTATTTTTTTAAAGATCTATTTATTTACTTATGATAGAAGGGAGAGGGAGACTCAGAGCATTATGTTGTTTTCTACGGGTTAAGTTGTTTTCGCCGGGCTGGCTTCACGGGCGGGTAACAGATGACCAGGGACTCATGGTTGAGCTGTAGGCAGTATCTCTTTATTCATGCAGGACGCAGCACAATCTAAGCCGAGCTAAGTTAAACTCAAGGTACAGTACTCTAAAACTCACAATGCCGTCTTTATATATACTTCCCAAGTAGGGTGGAAACAGGATGTGACATAGAGAGGGTGGAGAGAAAAGTGACTGGTGAAAATCAGGGTGTGACAAAGAAGGGATCAGGGTGTGACAAGGAGGGGGGGTGGAGCAAAAACATATCATGAAACAGTGGGGCTTGAACCAATGCCCTGGAGGGAGGTGCTTGTTAACAGCGGTTATGTAAATAGAATGAAGTGGTTATGTAAATAGAATAGTGTTAAGCAGGGGGGATTTAAACCAAATGAAACAGAAGGGGTCTCATGCATACCAACAAGACATCACGTTAGCATATGTGATGCCAGGGATCAAACTTGGGACCTCATGCTTTTAAGTCTGGAGCTTTACCTACTGTACCACTGCCTTTCTTCATTCCCTCTCCCTCCTCCTGTCCCTCTCCCCTCCTTCTCCCTTTCTCCTTCTCTCCCTCCCTGTCATTCTCACTTTCTCTTTCTTAACCACTAGTGTTGTCATTTGTTCTCAGAACAATTCCACCACTCCTGGCAACTGTCTTTCTTTCAGACAGAGGGCAAGAGAGGTAGATAGGCAGACAGTCACCATAGCACTGCACCACTGGTGAAAGTTTCCCACTGAGAATGCCTGCATGGAGTGATGATCAGGCACTAGGACCTGGGTCCTCACTCATGATAATGGTTGCACTCTACCAGGTGAGCTACCTCCTCTAATACAAGTTACCTTACCTGGATTAAATTGTCTGTGTGCTAGTTCTATTTTCTCTAATAGGAACTCCTGAAAGAATCCAACTGAGTTGATCTCAGAAATAAAAAAGTGGGGACATATTTGGGTTTTTTTTTTTTAAAGATTTTATTTATTTATTAATGAGAAACATAGGAGCAGAGAAAGCCAGACATCACTCTGGTACATGTGCTGCCGGGGATTGAACTCAGGATCTCATGCTTGAGAGTCTGATATTTTATCCACTGTGCCACCTCCCAGACCACTAATGATATTTTCTTTAGTTAATAAGCATAAGTCTCCTTGCTATGCTTTTACTGCTTTCTGCTTTTCCATATTAGCATATATCACAGCTGCTAACAATATCTGGTGTGATCATTTGTTTCATGGTATTCTTCTGTTTGAGCTAGGACTGTAGTTGTGTTCACTATTATAGTCACCACACTTTATAGATCCCTGCTTCATGTTCTATCATAATATGTACTTCTTAAGTAAATTAATTAGAAGCACAGCTCTTATTGTTGAGGAACCAAGCAGACAAGTCCAGAATGTGATACAAATAGTCAGTGGGGGAAAATGACTAATTTTATTCATGATGTCTCTGGCAAAATGAAATGGGAGTGACCTATTTTTTTTTTCATTACTAGACTTGCATTCATTTTCATAATTCCCACACATCTCAAGTGAGATTAAAATTTGTTGTGACATTTTTAAGGGAATACCTATATCTTATTTTTTATTTATTTTTTATTTTATTTATAAAAATAAACACTGACAAAACCATAGGTTAAGAGGGGTACAACTCCACACAATTCCCACCACCAGAACTCCATATCCCATCCCCTCCCTTGATAGCTTTCCTGTTCTTTAACCCTCTGGGAATATGGACCGAAGGTCATTGTGGGATGCAGAAGGTGGAAGGTCTGGCTTCTGTAATTGTTTCCCCGCTGAACATGGGCGTTGGGGGTGACCTATTTTTAAAGCAGAGAGAACTGAGAGGCATAATAACCAAATGTAGTGTATGGATCTTGTTTGGATATTCATTAATGATAAAACACATATCACAAAACATTTCTCAGACAATCAGGTAAGTTTGAAGTTAAATATTAACTAGATATTAGATGACATCAAGAAATTAATGTTAATTTTGTTTAGGTATTTATTATGACTACTTAAAAACATGTCCATATTTTCTTTCAGAAGTACTTAGTAAATTTTTAAAATATTAATTTTTTATTATCTTCATTTATTTATTTATTGGATAGAGACTGCCAGATATTGAGAGGAAGGAGGGAGAGAGACAGAGAGACACCTGCTGCCTGGCTTTACCACTCATGAAGCTTTCCCTCTGCAGGTTGGCGCTTGAACCTGAGTCCTTAAACATTGTAACATGTGTGCTTAACCAGGTGCACCACCACCCAGCCCCCCAAATATTAAATACCTTTTTAAAAAAACTATAGAGTACTTTAAAAGAAGGTAAAAGATATATATGTTTATAGATATGCAGATATACGAAATGAGTTAAAATTTTCTTAATTTTAAAAGTGGCTGACAGAATAAAAATCAGATAGTGGCAAACCTGGTTGAATGCACAGGTTTTATGTGCAAGGACTCAGGTTCAAGCCCCTGGTCTCTACCTATGGAGGGAAGCTTTTATAAGCAGTGGAAAAAGTGCTGCAGGTGTCCCTCCCTCTCCCTCCCCCTTCCCTCCCTCCCCCCTCTCTCTTTCTCTCTGTCTTCCCCCTCCCTCCCTTTTTCCCTCTCTCCCTCCCTCCCTCTGTCTTCCCGCCTCAGTTCATCTCTGTTTATGTCCTGTTAAGTTAAAGAAAAGAATAAAGGAATGAAAAAAAAAATGACTGCTGGGAGCAATAGATTCATCGTGCAGACACTGAGCCCCAGTGATAACCCTCTTGGCAAAAATCAAATCAAATCAAATTAAAACTATCAGAACATGATACCTGCCTCCAGGAAGCTTTAGACTAATGAGGGTACAAACAAGAATATATGAACAAATAGTAAAAAGATACCAAGTCTGATAGGAGAGGCATAATATGAATTCAGAGAAAGACAAGTTGGTTACAATGATGAGATTTTTTTATCACAGTCAGACAACTCATCTGACTGCTTGGAGTAAAAACCTCAGTCTTCCTCTATTTCTTCACTCCTCCTCATCCCACACCTAATTATTTATTCTGTAGATCCTGCCTCTTAAGTCTCTGTAATCTTTTTTCCCCTTCACATGAGTTTAGATCTTACTTAGCCTATGATAACCTTCCACTTCGAAGAATGGAGATTCCAGTGAGGACAAAAGACATTCTGAGTGAGAGAAAAGCAGCATGAACTGTTAGGAGCACTAAGTGGTTCCTTTAGGTCTAGATCCTTGTCCATGGTAAGCATACATCATGCTTCTGCTTAAACATGCTGGCTTTCTTCTAAAATTCATCAGAGCAGAAGTTCTCTATGTAATTTCTCTTTAAAAAAAAACATTTATTTATTTATTTGTATTTTCTTTATTGGATAGAGACAGCTAGAAATCAAGACCTGCTTCACGACTTGCAAAGCTTCCCCCCTGCAGGTGGGGACTGGGGGCTTAAACCCAGGTCTTTGCATACCATAATATGTGCACTAACCAGGTGCACCACCACCCGGCCCCTCTATGTAATGTCTCCATCTTTTCATTATTTTTTAAATTTTTTAAAAATTATTTATCGGATAGAGACAGCCAGAAATTGAGAAGAAGGGGGAGACAGAGAGATACTTGTAGCACAGTTTCACCACTCCTGAAGCTTTCCCCCTGCAGGTGGTAACCAGGGGCTTGAACCCGGGACCTTGCACATTGCAACACGTGCACTCATTCAGGTACACCACCACTGGTCTCCATCTTTTCAGTTTGATGGTTATTATTCATTTGTTTTCAGTTGTTTTAAAGTAACATAGTTGTTTTTTGTTTGTTTGTTTTGTTTTGTTGTGTGTGTGTGTATGTGTGTGTGGTTGTTTTTTTTTGCTTCCAGGGTTATTGTTGGGGCTCTGTGCCTGTACTACACGAATCCACTGCTCCTGGAGGACATTTTTCCCATTTTGTTGCTCTTGTTGTTACCCTTGTTGTTGTCGTTATTATTGTTGTCATTGCTGTTGTTGTTGGATAGGACAGAGAGAAATCAAGAGAGGAGGGGAGACAGGGAGAGAAAGACAGACACGTGCAGACCTTCTTCACCGCCATGCCCCCCCTTCAAGTGGGGAGCCAGGGGCTCTAACCAGGATCCTCATGCCAGTTCTTGCACTTCGTGCCATGTACACTTAACCCACGGTGCTATCGCTCACCCCCCCCCCGTAACATTTGTATTGAACAAAAGGCCTGATTTTCTTTGTTGCCAGTGATCAAACTCATGCACACATGGTTTGCTGTACCACTAAGCTGCCTCCTGCAACCCTCACTTTAACTGTACATTGTATGATTATGAGCACAGACTCCCTGTGTACTTACTAGATCTCTTATTTGGAGAGAAGATACTAAACCTTTCTGCATCTTGGTTTTTGCTTTTGGTGAAATGATATCAATAGACACCTATATTACAGGTTTTAATAAAAATTATTTGAAAACTTGAAATGCACTTTTTACAACAGAGCGCAGTTAGTTCTCACACAGTGTCATATTATTGTCTTCTTAGCTTTGATCTGAAGTTATCTTGTTCATTAAATTACCTGTTTGTTGTCTCTCTTCTCCACTATAAGCTACACAGGGATAAGGACCTTGCTGCCCATTTCCTTTACTCGCAAAACTCTAGCACATGGAAGGTACCTGATAAATATTAGTTGCATGAAATGATGGCATTCAACAAATTATTATTTAACCCTTTGGAGCTATCTTCTACGTAAAATGTATATAATGTGCTACTGTAAGGATTAAAGAAAATAATTCTGTATCCTTAGCACAGTATGTAGCACGGGATGGAATGGAAGCATTTATCTAAATAATTGTGTCCTTAACCCTCCCTCCCCCATCGCACAGGAGAGATTTCTTTTCTACCTGCTCTTGTTTTTTCCTTTCCTTCTTAATGACTTGACTACTCATCTGGCTGCCTGGAGTAAAAACCTCAGTCTTCCTCTGTTTCTCCACTCCTTCTCCTCATCCCACACCTAATTGTTTAGTTTATTCTGTAGATCCTACCTCCTAGAGTGCCTCTGCAACCTATTTTCCCCTTCACACAAGTTTAGATCCACATGGTTTCTTACTTAGCCTATGATAACCTTCCACTTCCTTATTCTTCTTTTCCATTTCCAGCCTTCAAACTTTGCTGTATTGCTGCCCAAATTGCAGATCATAAATTTGATCACCTCGATTCTTCTCAGCCTCAGGTGATTCCCATTGCCTGCAAGTGAAAGCCCAGGTTTCTTCTGTTTCTATTATTATGTGAGCTTTTCACTAAAAATATCGTCAGCGTAATCTTCTTGTCTGCTCCCCAGCCTTCCCCATGTGTGCTGCTTTGGCTATACTCAATTCTATTTCTCCATTTCGCCTTCATTAGACGTGTGTGTGGCTTTGCTTATGTTTTTTCCTTCTCCATGAGCTTCACCTTTCCTGGTTAACTCCTCCCCACCCTTTGAGATCTAATTCAGCCATTACTATATATCTGTTAGACCTTTGTAATTTCTCTAGACAGAAGATATGCCTTCCTCTTGTTCCTTCCATTGTTTGCATTGTATGCTGATCAGTTCCATGCTCCTGGTAGTTAAAAAATGTGTGTACGAAATTTGAATATGTGCACATGTACATTTTTATCATGTGTGTGTTTTCTCTGGGACCTGTCAGGAAGAAGGAGTTGACAAGGGACTTGAGAAGGTTACAAGTCAGAGTTTTTTTTTCTCCAGATAAGGAAAACAGAGAATTTATTGGAGTTCTGTCAGAGATTGGGGACTTAAAAAGGAAAAAGGAGGGGGAGCTAGGCAGGTTAAATGCACATGGTACAAAGTGCAGGGGCTGACGTAAGGATCCAGGTTCAAGTCCCCGGTTCCCCACCTGCAGAGGGGTCGCTTCACAAGCAGTGAAGCAGATCTGCAGCTGTCTGTCTTTCCTCCTCTCTGTCTTCCCCTCTTCTCTCCATTTCTTTCTGTCTTATCCAACAACAACAGCTATGACAACAATAACTACTACAACAAGGGCAACAAAATGGGAAAAATGGCCTCCAGGAGCAGTGGATTCCGAGTGCAGGCACTGAGCCCCAGCAATAACCCTGGAGGCAAAAAAAAAAAAAAGGAAAAAAGAAAAAGGAGGTGATAGAAGGGCTTGCCTGGCTCCAGGACGTGGTTTCTTGTCTGGATCTCCTACCTGAACCAATTTTCCTGCCCCAATCTGTCTCAGTACTGACTTTGAGCGCTGGTTCTTCTCGTTCCCCAACCCTGTGCTTCCTAAATTACCTCAGGACAGGCCAGTACCTCTTGACTTTTGACTTCTTCAGCAGTACTCTGGTCTTGCTGATATTGGCTATTGTTCCTTCTTGACCTAATCTGGCCCTTTTTGTGTCTTACCTTCCTGCTCTGAATAAAATGCATTATTACCAGTGTTTGACCCCAGCCTGATCCTATGACTGATTCTGCTCTGCCCTTTGGTTTTCCCGGAAGGGGAACTTGTAGACTCTCTGGGGAGCCTGATGATACCCTGGGGCCAGACTGTGACAGCCTAGTGTGCTCAGGCCCCTCAGCTGCCTGAGGGGCCCTTCTCTGGATATTCAGCTAATTGGGGATGGACAGTTCCTGCACTTTCTGTCAATTTGTCTTTATTGTATTGATAAAATATTTTAAGAACCTGCAATGCATGCTAATGACTAAGCATTAAGGTTGTCAGAAAGATTATGAACTGCTTGATAATGTCTTCTGCTCCTTTTGTTTTCCTTCCCCATAGCCTCTCAGTATGAATTAATCCTCAGTAACTGTCATTTGAGTCATAATTACAGGGTGACTAGATCCCAGTTTCTTTGTTTTGTTTTAAGATGTGCCTTATGCTGAGAGACTAATTAGTTTCTACAGAAATGTTTAAGTATATTTTCATCATCCAATAACAGTTGTGTACTCTTACATGATTGAGATTTTGTTTAAATTATTACATCTTAGGAAGGAATAAATCTTTTAATCCTCTTAGACCTATAAAAAGATAATGTTTTAAGGTTTTCTTCTTCTGGGAAAGAGTTAAGATCCCCATTGTTGTGCAAACATCAAGACTGTTTTCTATTGTTTTTAATGGATATAGGAGGATATAACATTAGGGAATTTTTGTGTGGGATTGAAATTATCAAATAGGATGACATTTACCTCATAGAAAAAGAATAATTCACTTTTTAGACAGTGAA
This sequence comes from Erinaceus europaeus, assembly GCF_950295315.1. Classification (NCBI taxonomy): domain Eukaryota; kingdom Metazoa; phylum Chordata; class Mammalia; order Eulipotyphla; family Erinaceidae; genus Erinaceus; species Erinaceus europaeus. Next base: position 110,937,433 of record NC_080166.1, read on the forward strand.
AAAATATGTGTGTTTTTATGTATATGTAGCCAGCAGTTTCAGAGAATTGCCACAAAAGGGAATCTGTTGCTCTTCAGTTTACATATGTATTTTTAGGTATATCAGCTACCGTTTTCAAAACAACTTTTAGTTATAAATACATCACTAATTCAATAAAACAAACTCAGATTCTCTTCTAAAATAATGTTAATATGAGCTGTTATTTTAAAATCCAGATTTACATTTGAAAGCTCGCAAAGAAGGCTCTGATTTTTAAGCAGTACTTTTGGGAGGTAGAGGATAAAGAAATGGCTGTGAGAGCTGTTCTCTCCGGAATTCTTGCAACTAGCAAAGAACAGGTAATAATTAGGTCTTTGGTAAAAGTGAAGTAGTATAATATGACCTTTCAAAAACCAAAGGAAACCTACCTGTACAGTGGAAATTCTTTCCTTTGAAGCTCTTCCTGTTTTGTGTTTCAAATGATAGAGATAGGGTAGAGACGATTTTGGGGTCCTGGTGTATGATAGTGGAAAAGGACTTCAGTTGGAAGTGAGAGTGTTTTGCAGGCACCTATAAAAAGGAAATAAAAAATTGTACCCATGCACCAACAACCATACTGTAAACCGCCAATAAATGATAAAAAGAAAAACAAATAAAATTATGAAGATAACTGTTTTTCTAATAGCTCTGAAAGGGAAGTAGAAGTTAGGCAGTTGTGTGTATATATATATATATATATATATATATATATATATATATATATATACACACATATATATGAAACTATCTAATAAAATCCATTCTATGAATGGATTATTATTTCTGAAGGTGTGGGAATCATTTCATTAAAAATTTATGAAATTCACGTAAGTTTATTTGACTAGCTCATATACCAACCATTTTAGAATAGGTAAGCCTCACTTCACATGGCTGTGTAGGACCATAAAAGTGACTGCTCAAGCTAAAACTAAGCAAAACAATCTTAAGAATCAGTAAGGAATAAAGAATTCTGGTCCATATTCCCAGAGCAGGAGAAATGTAAGGGGAAGATGACCAGAGGCCTCTGAAGTCAAGGAAGGACACTCGGAAATAGTAGGTGTGACTTAAAAAGGAAAAAAAGGCAAGACCTAGGAAGAAAAAAAAAAAGGACAAATACATATACATATAGATAGATAATTACAGAAATAAGTCAAGCTATATCTGTGATCTTGGGAGAGGTAATGCAATTTCCAATGGAGGGGATGGGGATACAGAACTCTAGTAGTGGGAAAGGTATGGAATTATACCTGTTATCTTGTAAATTTATAAATCAATATTAAATCACTAATAAAAATTTTTAAAAAGGTTTAATCAGTAAGGAAAAGAAAATTGTCTTATAACTTTTAAGAACTTGTGTTAAGGGGCCCAGGAGGTGGCACAATGGATAAAGCATTGGACTCACTCAAGCATGAGGTCAGTACCTATCTCTTCTGACTCCTTCTGGCATGTTGGAGGTTTCTGGACTGGAGACATTTTCAACTGTAGCTATATTTATATTTGATTCTCACTTTACTTCCAGCGTTATCACTTCATATGTTTGCTACACCTTCATTTTTAAAAAATATTTATTGATTCCCTTTTGTTGCCCTTGTAGTAGTTATTTGTTGTTGTAGTAGTTATTATTGATGTCGTTGTTGTTGTATAGGACAGAGAGAAATGGAGAGAGGAGGGGAAGACAGAGAGGGGGAGAGAAAGATAGACACCTGCAGACCTGCTTCATCACTTATGAAGCGACTCCCCTGCATGTGGGGAGCCAGGGGCTGGAACCGGGATCCTTATGCCAGGCCTTTGTGCTTTTTGTGCCACCTGCATTTAACCCGCTGTGCTACTGCCTGACTCCCTACACCTTCATTTTTATTAGTCCGCCTTTGAATAATTCATTTTGTAAAATGTCAGGTAATAGCACAACTGTGTCTATTGTGTGTATATGAACTGAATGAGGCATGTGTAGGGATCAGTCACTTTGAGATTTTGAAAGAAGTAGCCTGATTGGTCACTGATGAAGAAACACATCTGTTGTATGTGAGGGCAATCTCACTGTGACATCTGTCACCCCATTGATTGCCAGGGTGTATGTGGCTGATTTGGCTGGCAAGTCAGGTGTCCCCTTCCTCACCATTTCATGTGCCTTCCATGAATGGAGATGTTCCAGTGCTCAGTCAAGGGTATAAGAGTAGCTACACTCCTCTACTTGAACCACCAAACAAGCTCTTGAGAAACACACCTGTTATGTATATGGCGTTTGTAACTTTATGCATTTAGTTAGTATATGTGGTAACTGAAATTCAAACTAGGTGACTAGTAGGTGACTAGTGTTACTTAATTAAACAGTGGTCATTAAAGTTTGTGCTTAGTTGACCCATTCACAACAAAGACATCAACATTGATAACCTGTCAGGTAGATCCAGTCACCTGAACTGATGCAAATCTAAAGACTGATTTATTTTTTGTTTCCCTGTGCCTAATATGGCAAGCAAGGGAAATACAAAGATACACAGGAAGGAGCAAGTTGACTTCTTTAATATCCCTCTTATGCGTCAAGAAGATGTTTCTGAACTTGGTGCTTTCAGTAGTGTTAAACGAGAAGTTGGTACTTTATAACTGGTTCTGGCATTTACTCTTTTTTTAAAAATTTTTTATTTATAAAAAGGAAACATTGACTAAACCATAGGATAAGAGGGGTACAACTTCACATAATTCCCACCACCAGAACTCTGTATCCCATACCCTCCCCTAATAGCTTTCCTATTCTTTTTTTTTTTTTACTTTTTTAATATTTATTTTTCCCTCTTGTTGCCCTTATTTTTTATTGTTGTTGTAGTTATTTTTGTTGTTGATGTCGTTGTTGCTAGATAGAGAGAAATGGATAGCGGAGGGAAAGACAGAGGGAGAGAGAAAAACAGACCCCTGCAGATCTGCTTCACCGCCTGTGAAGTGACTCCCCTGCAGGTGGGAGTCGGGGGGCTTGAACCAGGATCCTTACGCCGGTCCTTGTGCTTTGTGCCACATGTTCTTAACCCACTGCACTACTCCCCAATCCCAGCTTTCCTATTCTTTAACCCTCTGGGACTATGGACCCAAAGTCATTGTGGGATGCAGAAGATGGAAAGTCGCTTCTGTAATTGCTTCCCCACTGAACATGGGCATTGACAGGTCATTCCATACTCCCAGCTTGTCTCTCTCTTTCCCTAGTGGGGAAGGGCTCTGGGGAAGTGGAGCTCTAGGACACATTGGTGGGGTTATCTATCCAGGGAAGTCTGCTAGGCATCATGCTAGCATCTGGAACCTGGTGGTTGAAAAAAGAGTTAACATACAAAGCCAAACAAATTGTCGCCCAATCGTGGACATAAAGGCTAGAATAGTGCAGATGAAGAGTTGGGAGGTACGCATATTTTAGTTATATTTCAAAGGGCCTGTGAATACTAGTGTTTTTGTTTGTTTGGTTTTTGCCTGAGCCTTAAATCTGATGTGTAGGTGGATCCTAATTATTGTCTGGGGAGATGATTTCATGGCTGAAAGAAGGCCCAGAAAGCTGGATCAGGGAAGAGAGTATCTCCCAAATATAGGAAAGGTGTATAAATCTTGTTGATTGTAAACCCCATTGATTTGATGTGATCTGGGGCCCATATCTAGCTTAGGAGCCTATGTGACCTCTACATCCCTCTAGATCTGAGCTCACATTCTGTGGTCTTAAGTAGGAATGTTCCAAGCTGCCCCAATATCAGGACCCATCTTCCTCAGGTATAACATAGAGTATATTGTCTAGCCTCCCTTCAGAGGATGGAATATTCTCTACCACAGTTGATCCAAGTTGAGGGCAAGGTCCTATGGGGGCCCACAAAGGGGTCTATTGTGTTGTTCCTGATGAAAATGACCAGTAACAATGGAGAGAGGGATTTATTTGAGGTCTAGTCCCTTCTTTGGGAATCTCAGGACTCCCCAACTAGGGCCCCAGCTGATGGGGTGGCCTGATAGTGACTAAAGAGTCATTGTTAAAGCATGCTATTTGCTCTTTTATCAGTTACTTTCTTTTGGTCCTCTACAAACACATCCTTTTCCTTCTATGTGGTGGCCACCAGAAAATGTAGACTTAGGAATGTTTCATTGAGAGAGATGATCTTATTCTACTGATAATATCTCAAAGGCAAAACCAATAGGATTATCATTTCTCTTCTAGTAGGGACAAGAACAGTCTTGTACCACTAGCAATTTGGACAGGGAGAGCCCTCAGCCAGAATGTAACAGTTAACAGGGCAAACTGAAAAATGCTTTAAACTTCTCCTAGATTCAATCAGAATATACTTCTGCTATCAGTTGCAGCTCCCAAACTGCTCTAGGATGTTTTCTCTGGCTTAATGAAGCCTTTGGCCATCACTGCTACTTTGAAAATCAAAGCCTTTTGGTCTCTAATGGAATGTTTATAAAAATACTCCATTTTGAAATTTGCTCAGGAAAAGGAAGTATGGTAAATGATGTTAGAAATCCCTTCGGCTTGCCTTGGCATTGACTCATTTAATATTATGTACTTTGGAAATATCTGGAATTAGTGAAATATCTGGAATAAGAGAGTATTAAATCCTAACATAAATAAGCTCTTCTCACTGCTCTTTCATGGTCCTGTAATATCAGATATGCACCCCTAATTGTTACGTCTGTAAAACTTATTAAATTTTCCTTTGTCTAATCTAGTATAGCTATCCAATATGAGTTTTAAAAAAATCCCTAATACTTCTGTCAGAATTCTCATTTCATTATTTTACTAAGGTAAAAAAATGGAAGGTTTAAAAAAAATGGGAGTTTTTGGGGGAGATGAACAGTAAGTATAGAGTAGCAAAACCTATGGTAAAAAGCTATACATGCTCATTTGTTTCTGTTGCTTGTCTTAGCATGAATGAAATGAGGAAAACTGCCAAATCTATACAATATTTAGTTTAATGATGGAATAGCTAATAATACTTATATGTACTTACTCTAGCTTATCCTGTGGTTAGCACTGTCTGAATGTAAAGTAAGACAGTATTTATTCAGCACATACTGAATCAGTGACCACTGCATTAGTAGGAATTGTTTTTTTTGTTTTGTTTTTTCAGTCTTCCAACTTTTTTATTCTTTTCCATAGTCATTTGAGTAGGAATTATTTTAGGGAATTAGCAGTGAATTTAAAGTATGTCCTGCATTCTTGGAGCTTATACTCAAATAAGGGGGACAGAAAACAAATTAAATGGATTAATTAGTTTATCAGTTTCATAGTTTTCCCTGTACACTTCTGTTAATTTGCTCACCAGTATGTTAAGTCATGAGTATGGTAACTCAACACATTATAGACTTGTAAAGTGTTGAGATGAAACTTTGGGAAATTGAAGACATTGGTCTTGTAGAGACCCGCCTGCTTCATTGGTGACTTAAGCTTATTTGCCTCTCTCCTGTATACTGTTTTCCTAGTCATTATTATTTCTCATGGCTTTTTCTCTAAAGTAGAGCAATAAATAAGATTAGAGCTAGCATTTTTACTTTAACACAGAACCATTGTTAACTTCATTTAAAAACATAATTAAAAAAAAATATGTAAGGCATGAGATAGCTCATACTTTCCTTGTACAGAGATCCGGGTTTTATCGCACACACACCATTGGGGCATGCAAAAGGGAAGCTTCAGAAGTGGTGGAGCATCACTGTGGTATCTCTACTTCTCTGTCTAGAGGGAGAAAAAGAGCGCTGGGAGCAGTGGCATCATACAAGCATGAAGCCCTGACTACAGAACATATGTCTGTACGTTTGGAAATTGAGCATCTTAAAATTACATATTTAAAACCCTAGGCTAAAATTTGGAATAAGTTACTGCTATTAGTTTGGAAAATAATTTTCAATCATTAGTCTTTCCTTATGTAAGCCTCTGAGTTTCCAAAGACATCCTTTAGTATCAGGTTGTCAGCAAAGTCATAACTCACTTTTGCATAGAAAAATATAACTTTTCTGACAATCCAATTATAACAGACTTATTACCCAGTGACTTTGATATTTTTGCTTCTGAGAATACCTTGATTGTAAACATTTTACTTAAAACCTAATTTTATCTTGATAAGTAAATTTAAGGATGTCCCTTTGGTTGTTTGCATTAAACATGTTACACAGTTTTTCCATTTAAAAATATGTGAGGTGTTTGACTATGCAGAATAGTTACAGTCAAGAATGCATGTCTTTGTTGAACATTCCTAAAGGTCATTGTCTACCTCTTAAAGTTATTTTGCTGATAACTGCTGCTCTGAATACTACATTTATGAATGAAACCTTTTTCTTTAAAAAAAAAAAAAAGAAAGAAAGAAAGGAAGAACAAAAACTCCCATCATTCTTCCTATCAACCAAATACGTACAGTAGTAAATTTTGTCTTTTAACACAGGGATTCTTGGTATTAAAGTTCCTTTTGTTTTTGTTGTAACTGTGGTCCCTTTTCTTCTTTTGCAGTGAGAAAATCAATCAATATTATCTACTGTCTGTCTCTTAAGGTCCTTTCTAGCTCTGAGATTTTATAAATCTCTATTTGCCTTTCTCCCTGTATCTTTCCCCCCACTTAGTGGTTTGAGCAGAGATCATATGGGGGTAAATTTGTTGGAGAGTGAACTTTTTTCGATTGTAAATTTTGTTGGAGAGTGAATACAGTTTAGGAGGAGAAAGGTGGGTATTGAGTAGAATTCTGCAACATGTTTGCTCCTGCTGCTCATTTTCCCTCCAATATTTAGTACATTTTTAATTACAATTTTTTAAATTGCCACCAGCTTTGTCACTTGAGCTTGGTGGCTTGCACAACAAATGCACTGCTCCTGGTAGCCACTTCACTCTCTCTTACGTTTTCTCTCTCTCTCTCTCTCTCTTTTCCTTTTAGACAGAGAAATTGAAAAGGAAGGAGGCAATAGAGAGGGAGAGAGGAACAGACACACCTGGAGCACTGCTTCCCCTCTTATAAAGCTTCAGTCCACTGCATATGGAGACTGAAGGCTTGAATTTATGGCCTTGTGCATGCTAGCTTGTATACTGTACTGGACTCACCACCTCCACCCCACATTCCTCATTATAATAGTTTTGCTTATGGGGAAAAAAAGAAAAAGATAATTTCATGGATAAAAGCAATTTTTAGAAGTCACTTTCTCAAGAACCTTCTTCCAAACATAGTTCCTAAATCTGGGGGCTCGAACCTGGGTCCTTGTGCACTGTAACATGTGCGCTCAACCAGGTGTGCCACCACCCGGC